>NC_085880.1:22860456-22867956 GCF_034702125.1 Engraulis encrasicolus
ACACACACAGGCACACACACACAGGCATGCACACACACACACACACACACATGCACGCACCCACACACACACACATATACACAAGCACGTGCACAAGTAAATCACTGTGACATTCATTCACACACACCCCTGAATCATAGTGCCAGTGTGTGGGTGTTACCCCATCAAAGCCAAGGAGGGGGAGAGAGAGAGAGAGAGAGAGAGAGAGAGAGAAAATAAGCGGAAGAGTGATGACTCTGTCTCATGTAAAAGATTAAAAACAAACTGCACCTGCACTTGAAGGGTGGGACACACACACACAAGAACTAACACACACAGACACAGGCACAGGCACAGACACACACACATGCAACAAACACACACATGCATGAAACTATACACACTAGGGCTGTAACGATATTGTATCGTGATATACAGAGTCATACTGTATCCTTCATAGTGATATACCCTTCATTCAAGCTTCAAATATGAAAAAAGCAAATTAATTAATTTTGAAAGATAGATTTAAGAAATCGTTGGGTGTATCGAACCGTAGGTCCAAAATCGTGATACGAACTGAATCGTGAGTTGAGTGTATCCTTACACCCCTAATACACACATGTATTTAAACACGCACACACCAGAACACACACACACACACACGCGCGCGCACACACACACACACACACACACACACACACACACACGCGCGCGCACACACACACACCGAGGCATATAAAACATGAAAGTAACAATCCTTGATGAGGAGAGGGGAGCTATACAACATCATCAGAAACACACAGTACTCCATCTGAATATTTAAAAAAGTGTTTACAAAACAAAAGGCTTCTATGATTATTGCGGCCGGAGTTTACAACTTTATTCAGGCCGGACTTTTACCAAGACATTTCCGATACTGAAAGGGGCGTGGTCAAGAGTCCATGTTTTACAGTGATTGGGTACATATTGATTGGGCACTGTATATGAGAATTCTCACAAATTCTCATGATGATTGTGTGTAGCAGTGCAGGTGTGTGTGTGTGCGTGTGTGTGTGTGTGTGTGTGTGTGTTCAGGAGCTTGTGCAGTTCTTGTACCGCTGTAGGTGTCTGCTGAGGTGTCTGTGTGTGTGTGTGTGTGTGTGTGTGTGTGTGTGTGTGTGTGTGTGTGTGTGTGTGTGTGTGTGTGTGTGTGTGTGTGTGTTCAGGAGCTTGTGCGGTTCTTGTATCTCTGTAGGTGTCTGCTGAGGTGTCTGTGTGTGTCTGTGTGTGTTTGTGTGTGTGTGTTCAGGAGCTTGTGCGGTTCTTGTATCTCTGTAGGTGTCTGCTCAGATGTGTGTGTGTGTGTGTGTGTGTGTGTGTGTGTGTGTGTGTGTGTGTGTGTGTGTGTGTGTGTGTGTGTGTGTGTGTGTGTGTTCAGGAGCTTGTGCGGTTCTTGTATCTCTGTAGGTGTCTGCTGAGGTGTCTGTGTGTGTGTGTGTGTGTGTGTGTGTGTGTGTGTGTGTGTGTGTGTGTGTGTGTGTTCAGGAGCTTGTGCGGTTCTTGTATCTCTGTAGGTGTCTGCTGAGGTGTGTGTGTGTGTGTGTGTGTGTGTGTGTGTGTGTGTGTGTGTGTGTGTGTGTGTGTGTGTGTGTGTGTGTGTGTGTGTGTGTGTGTGTGTGTGTGTTCAGGAGCTTGTGCGGTTCTTGTACCGCTGTAGGTGTCTGCTCAGGTCCTCTATGCGTAGGTCCTTCAGCTGCAGCAGATGCTCCAGACGACTCACCTTGATCTGCAAAATCTGCACACACACACACACACACACACACACACACACACACACACACACACACACACACACACACACACACACACACACACACACACACACACACACACACACACACACACTGTCCATTGGCAAGTGACATAAATTCTCCAAACCCCTCAGCTGCTTGGTGGGTGTGAGTCATGTAAGTGCTAAATCATCCCTTTACAAATTTGACTCGTTAAACACTTCAATGTTGAACATGCTACTGTCAGCACTTCCTATTTCTGCAAGTTCAAATGGCTTTGTTCCTGTCATTTTGACATTTATCTGTTCGCTATTTGGTGTATTGTCAGCAAAATTAATTTGTGGCATTTTTGTAGTAATGGCTTTCTTCTGCCCCCCCCCCCCAAACAGCCCATGGTCCGTCAAGTGCCTCCTTACTGTACAGCTTGAAACCTTTTTTTCATGTTTCATGTCATATATTTCACCTGTAGTTATTTTTGGTTACAAATGGCTACAAAAGTAACTTAACATTCTACGGGATATGTAAACTTGAGCAGTAATGTATATTATCATTCTACCATTAGGTAGCTGCATCATATTTAAAGCATTCATTTGCATAAAGCTAGATATTGTGGAACTCTTAGTTGTGCTACCCTCCAAGAAATGCGTTATGCTCCCTTATTTGGTTATATCACCTACTCTAAATGCTTTAAGCAAAATTAAATGGCCATTCACATCCCATACACATGAACAAGACCTACTGTATGTGGGTACATAGTGTGTACTGTATACGTATTTGGTCAGATATTCCAGTATCGTGTGTGTGTGTGCTTGTATGTGTGTGTGTGTGTGTGTGTGTGTGTGTGTGTGTGTGTGTGTGTGTGTGTGTGTGCTTGTATGTGTGTGTGTGTGTGTGTGCGTGCGCGTGTGCATGTGTGCACTTTACTTGATGCTGACCAAAGTGCGTAAGTGTGAAGGGCCACATACGCAGGTGGAAAATAGGCCCATCAGGCAATCTACTCCTTAAATACCACTGATGACCATTCTCACTCGCTCTCTCTCTCTCTCTCACACACACACACACACACACACACACACACACACACACACACACACACACACACACACACACACACACACACACACACACACACACACACACACACACACACAGGGCTGATGAGCTGATGATATAAATAGCACCAACAGATGATCTGAGTGAGCAGAGCTCCTCAGTATGCATCAGCATGGAGGGACTGGTCACACACACACACACACACACACACACACACACACACACACACACACACACACACACACACACACACACACACACACACACACACACACACACACTTGATCTGAGCATGCTGAAATCAATATGGACAGCTGACATCATAGGAAGTGCCTGTTAACACATCAGAGACTCACTGCAACACTTCCTCCTTCATCAGAAGTTCAGAACACAGACATGCACGCACGCACGCACGCACGCACGCACGCACGCACGCACACATACGCACACATACGCACACATACGCACACATACGCACACACACTCGTTGATCAGAAAACGAATAAATAATGTAATAAATACTTCCTCTTTGTCATTCACAGGAATTTACTGGCATCACCAGTTCCAAAAGCATGTCACAATTCCGATTGCCTCAGCGGAACACAAGGCCGTAGGCCTATATGACACACAGCTACTCTAGCGACATATTTGGGCTGTATCTCAGTCGTCCACCATTTTAGCTACGCTACCGACATATTTGGGCTGTATCGGAAGCGTCCACCATTTTAACTACTCTAGCGACATATTTAGGCTGTATCAGAACCGTCCACCATTTTAGCTACTCTAGCGACATGTTTGGGCTGTATCGGAACCGTCCACCATTTTAGCTATTGTAGCGACATGTTTGGGCTGTATCCGAGCTGTCTACCATTTTAGCAACTCTAACGACATGTTTGGGCTGTATCGGAACTGTCCACCATGTTTGGAAATATACACATTTTACACCTCCCCTCGATCTTTTTTTAGATTTTTTTTCTTTTCTGTTCACTAAAGCACTTTTTACACTTTCCAAAATGTAATAAAAACAATCCATTACACAACATTTCTTTTGTATAACTGTGAAAAAAAACTCACTGCTTTACACACAATTTCCAAATGATGAAAACACTCCTAGACTCCTAACCTACCAAAAATGACGTGATGGGTGTTTTAAGGATTTCGTAGAAAAACTGTGAGTAGAGTTGAGTAAACTGTGTTGGATTTTGCAAAGTATCTACAAAGTTTTGCTGATTTGGTGTGTGAGGTTCTTGTATTTGTGTGAAGAGTAGTTAGACTTAGAAGTAACAAAAAAATTAGCATTAGCGATACTGTAAATACTATAAATACAGTACAATACTGTAGTTACTGTAAACACAGTAATTGAATTTCACCTTTTTCCTGTTTTCCTCCAAGCCATTATCTGAGTTTGGTGATATTACTGATTTGCATGTGTCACTGATGTCACATGGTACCAAAAACTTGAACCAACTGGCCCCCTTCGGTTGACCAATACCTGCTAAGAAGTAAATATCACTAGAATCAGAGAACAGCAGGAAGAACACTTCCCTTCAAAGGCAAAGTGCAGTAACTACGGCAAAATTGAAATTGAGAGAAATGCCTTCAAAGTCTTGCTATTAGTTTGGATATTGTAGTTACTGCAAAGCAATATCTCTAAAATGGAACACATTTGGACCATAAGGCCAGAGAGACTAGATAATACTCCTAGAATCGCTGATAAGGCTTTGTCACAAGATGAAGAAGGTATAATGAAGACCATTTTGACAAAATATGTTACTGCACTTGGCCTTTGTAAGGCATAACAGGAGAAAGGTAAAAATCAATTGTTTAAGTCAAATGTGAGGTGTGAGACTGCCTTACAAAAGATTGACTGTTTAATCCAGGGGTGGGGAACCTATGTCTCGAGGGCCATTTACGGCCCTTGAGGGCGTTTTACCTGGCCCCAAATATAATTTTTATGTCATACAGCTTCACATGAAATATGACATATTTTGTAAAGGAATCTTAGAAATCACATTTGCAATTCAACTAAGTTAAATTCAGGGGGCTCTGTTTTAAAGGTGGCCACCTTCAATATAGACCTAAAGTGCAGGGGGAAATCCTGGTTTGTGTTTGTAGTACGGCCTGTGGAGGACTTTTCCAGCTCCTTGAATGGGAAAGGTTCCCCACCCCTGGTTTAACCTTTAGCAGTCTTAGGTCAGGGGGAGCATGTGAGTTGTTAGATGCTTTACAAGCACAAGTATATGTACATGTATAAGCAGACAAGTTAGTGTGTGTGTTACTCTAAATGCTTCATAAGTAGGAGTGTGGGCGACAACAGAGGACTAGTGCTAAATCATCCCTTTAAAAACTCGAGCTGTTAAACAGTTAACACTTTCAATACATTACAGTCAGTGTCAACACTTCCTTTTCCTGCAAGTCTATATATACAGTATGAAACGAACAATGCCGGAAACCACTGTCATGCTTTGCAAATGTGTGTGTGTGTGTGTGTGTGTGTGTGTGTGTGCGTGCGTGTGTGTGTGCGTGTGTGTGTGTGTGTGTGTGTGTGTGTGTGTGCGTGCGTGTGTTGTGTAAGACCTAAACATATAACAAGACTTTTTAAAGGGCCTTAATTCAGGGGCATGATATTGAAAACCTTTTTAAGACCCCAGAGCTATCCTATTTTTAGGTAGGTGTGTCTATGTGTTTTGTTCAAAAGAGGTTTATGTGTGTGTGTGTGTGTGTGTGTGTGTGTGTGTGTGTGTGTGTGTGTGTGTGTGTGTGTGTGTGTGTGTGTGTGTGTGTGTGTGTGTGTGTGTGTGTGTGTGTGTGTGTGTGTCTGACCTCCACTGTTTCCTTCATGGCCAACAGAGACTGTTCCTTCTCCTCCAGCAGCAGGCGGATGGACGGGTCCACATCAGCACCCAGCAGAACCCCCACCTCAGGCCTGGCATAGAACAGAGCAAAAAGAACATAGAACACAGGACCTCAGCACACAGAACCCAGCAGAACCCACCTTAGGCCAGCATAGAGCACAGAACCTAGAACCACAGAACATAGATCATCAGAACCCAACAGAACCCCCACCTCAGGCCTGGCATAGAACAGAGAAAAAAAAGAACATAGAACACAGGACCTCAGCACACAGAACCCAGCAGAACCCACCTTAGGCCAGCATAGAGCACAGAACCTAGAACCACAGAACATAGATCATCAGAACCCAGCAGAACCCCCACTTCAGGCCTGGCATAGAAAACAGAACATAGCCCCACAGAACATAGAACATAGAACATCAGAACCCAGAACTCAGCTGAACCTCCAGCACAGGGCTGGACAGAACACAGAACATAGCACCACAGAACACAGAACATAGAAGAACATCAGAACACAGGACAACCCACACCACAGGCCTGGGTAGAACATAGCACACAGAACATAGAACATCAGAGCACAAATTCCAGCAGAACTCCCACCTCAGGTCTGGGTATAGAATACAGAATACAGAATACAGAACAGCTTCACCTCATCTGGGAAGGCTGTCCACAAGATTGAGGAGTGTGTGTGTGTGACGAGGCTGAGGTGAAGTCACACATTGATGTTGGTGGAGAAGGCATGATTCTCAGTCTCCGCTCTAATTCATCCCAAATATGTTCTATTGAGTTCAGCACTCTGCGCAGGCCGGTCAAGTTCACCCATACCATACTCTGTCATCTATATCTTTATGGACCTTGCTTTGCTCACTGGTGCATAGTCATGTTGGAAGAGGAAGGGGCACACTCTTGGGAGAATGGAATTGTTCAAAATGTTTGATATCCTGGGACAGCCTTCCCAGATGAGTTGAAGTTGCTTAGCATTTTATCTAATTTTTAATTGTTTTTTTTTGTTTTTTTAAATATAGATTTAATCAGGTTTTTTTTTTTTTGGGGTGGGGACGACTCTGAGATTTGCAGGAAAATCAATATTAATAGATAAATCGATCAATAAGGTCAATCAACTAACAATTAATGGATAATTTGCAGGGGGCTGCAAGTATGATATTACTAGGGGTGGGCATAGATAAAAAAAAAAAATCTATATTAATCTCACTGTAATTATGAAATTAATCTAGATTAATCTATATAAAAACGGCTCATTCAGAATAGGCACGCTAGCAAAATAATGATGAAAAAAACCTTGGGGATTTCTTAAGACAGATGGCGCATTACACCAGAGCTTATCTCTTTTTTCCATAATGCATCTCATTTTCAAAAAAATGGTCAAGTGTATACTTGGTAATGAAAAAAAATCACTGCAATAATTGTTAAGTGTGTCGAATATGTTAAGAAGAATTTACAGTCACAAGATAGGCCTATTGGAATGTCAAAATGAAATACGCTATACAGTATATCACGAAAGTGAATACACCCCTCACAGTTTTGCAGATTTTTGAGTATATCTTTTCATAGGAAAGCATTACAGAAATGTAACTTTGACACAATGATTAGTGACCTTTTAACAACATATTTAACCTCTTAAATTTCTTGTTCACTCAGAACAAAACAAAATACAGCCATTAATGTTTGAACATGTACTCACAAAAGTGAGTACACCCCAGATTAAAATCCGGTAGAGAAGGGGCTATGTTGGCTCGAATCGTCTCGAAATGAAAAGGGATAACAAGGGAGGTCATCAGTGTGCATTTCAACCTTTATTTTTATTGAACTTTTACATTTTGAGTCTG
>NC_085880.1:22877956-22895456 GCF_034702125.1 Engraulis encrasicolus
AACAAGGTAATTTGCAATATGTGGCACTGGGATTGTAACTCATGAATCCATTTTGCCCATCACTGTCCATGTCACACAAGCTGTTTGCTGTACACACTTCTCTATCAACATATGCATCTAGTCATCATCAGAGAGTTAAATGTGTGCATAGCCGACCAAAAACGACCGAAGCGAACAACAAGCAGCCGAGGTTATTGGTAATAAGTTTTACCATGAATTCGCTTTAGACGCTCTCGACAAGATATTGATTATGTTTGACTTAGCTAGTTTAGCAAAATAGTGAGATGGTGCATCATTCATTACATAACATGACATGGCATTAGGCCTACATTACATTACATTATTTACCTTACATGATTCTGAGAAAAAAGTCCGCTGCACGACCAGGATTTCTTTTGCTCCCAATATTTATTTTTTCGTGACGTTTCGGGTTTTACCCCTTCTTGAAGAAAATCATCTAGTCACTTGTGGTCCTGCTCCCAGGTCAGACGTTCCTGTGGATGTGCAAGCTTTCCACCATTACCTCATTATTTACCTTACATGACATGCTTTACAACTTCAAATGTCAGTATAACATGATGGTGTCTCACAGTATTACGGTACATCCAAACAATATATTCCCACGCTACATCTAGTACCTAGCATCTCACTACATCTGCATAACATATTATGATGGTGCAAAATTGTGTTCCAGTCTATCTCTCTATATTTGCACAACATACATCTCATGGTGCAACACTGCATTACCGTCTATCTTGCGTATAACAACTGATGGTGCAACTGCTGCCTTGTACTGGCTGTTTTTTTCTGCGTTGTCAAATTGGGACAGAGGCGATGAGGCAATTGCCAACAGCTAACGCAACACACACACGCGCGCACACACACACACCAGCCAACAGCTATCGCAACCCACACATCAGCAGGATCAGCAGAATTGTGATGAGATGGTGGAAATAAACAGCTTGATGTAACACACACACACTCTCTCTAGCTCTCTCACACACACACACACACCACATTCACACACTCCCCCCCCCCCACTCTCTTTCTCTCTCTCTCTCTCTCTCTCTCTCTCTCTCTCTCTCTCTCTCACACACACACACACACACACACACACACACACACACACACACACACACACACACACACACACGAACACACCTGTATGTTGTTTGATGCTTTGCTAATTCTCTTGCTCTCGATCTTGTCTCGGAGTGTGACGAGGACCGCCTCGATGACACCTGCAGCGTTCATCACGATCTTCTTCACCACGTCATCGGGCACGTGGAAATTCAGCTTACAGAGCACCTTCCTGACACACACACACGGATGCCCGCACGGACACACACATGCACGCACAAATGGATGCAAATGCACCACACATGCACTCTCTCTCTCTCACACACACACACACACACACACACACACACACACACACACACACACACACACACACACACACACACACACACACACACACACACACACACACACACAATTGTAACTGGGCTGGACACCCACCAGTTGATCAAATCCATGTTTGTACATTTTAGTAATAATACTTACCGTCACGGTTACCCACCTGGTTTTTGGGCATATTGTCACCAATAGTGCAAAGAATTGTTATAGTTGTTATGTTTTTAATAACATCTAGTTAGTTAGGGATATGGGGATTCTGCTAGTGTTATGCCGTGTACAGACCAAGAGCGAACGGAGCGAACGAAGCGACGGAAGTCATTATTTCTCTATGGGGGGCACGCGACCTGCGCTACCAAAGCGAATTCGCCAGGAGCGAAGCTTCTTGCGCTACCAGAGCGAATTTTGAAGATTAAACTAAATCTAATCGCAGGCGAATTCGCTCTGACGCTGTTCGGCGACAACCAATCGGAACGTTCATATCTCCGAATGTCCCAGGCTGTCAAGCCAGAGCCGTTATGTGATTAGCTGCATCAAACATGTCAATGCTGCGTCTCGAGCGAATACAGCGTATTCAAGGCGAAACTTCTTCTGCTACCCACGCTACCAGGCAGCGTAGTTCGCTCTTGGTCTGGACACGGCATTAGGAGACCAGTTACCAGTTCCTTTTTAACAGGATATTCCATTAATAAAAACTACCACAAAAAGCCCATGACTAAATGTATGCACACTCACACAACACGGCTATACCAGGACAAAGCAAGGGTGAAACGGTTCTTCTCAGAGCTGTTCTGGGGCCAACAAGTGGCCTGGACATTTTTAGCATAGCTCCTCACCCAGTTTCTTTGTTTATAATATAATTTACTCAGGCTATGTAAAAAAATGGACCAATGGGCCGCCTCATCTACAGTACAATGTTGCCGATCTCTAGGTTAAAAACTCAACAACAACAGCAACAACAACAACAACAACAAACAGCAGCCAACATTGGTCACTGAAGTCAGGCAGCCCAACGGGAAAATGCCCTGTATTCCAGATGACAGTCCAGTTCTCTGCCACAGTAAAACAATAACAAACCCATATGTCCTCTCCTCCCAAATCGACGATTATTTGCGCTAATAAATAGCTCTTAACCCCGAAACGTGAGCGCCTTTTAGCCCTCATTACTAGCCTGTCTGTCTGCGAGTTCTCACGTTCCTGTGTTTTCGTTTCTAGTGGGGAGCGGCGTGTCGCATTCCCCCTTGTCCCATGGGACGCATGCATGCAGAGGGGCGACGCTTCGACTTTCGCTACTGTCAGTGCTGAAACAAATGGGGGTTCTCAATTTTTTTCCGCCCGGGGACCCCTAATATAAAGGAGCAGAGCATTTTACAAGGACCACAAAAGCAGTTTCTGACACTTAATGTCATAGATCGTAAACCCACTATGCTGTAGGCCTACCATTTTCTTCTGTTACATTTTGACAACATTTCACTGAGTCTGCGTAATCCCCGGACCCCACTTTGACGCTACTCGTCCATGTTCATCACTCCGTACACTGCCTTGCCTGTTGAGCGTGCTCCAGTTAGCCAGCTTCTGTTGCGTGGAGTTGGCTGGCGTATAGTTGTGCAGCTCCACCAGTTTGGGGAAAAAATGCTTTACGACCTCTGCAGCCATCACTGAAAGAAAATCAGGTCAGAGACAACCTTTTATAAATACGAGCTGACTATGTGATTAAAGCTTTTCAGTGTAGCTGATGAACTTCTGGACATGAGTAGGCCTAAGCTTTGTTCTAGTCTGCAAATATCTTTCTGCAAAGCTGCCTTTATTGACTCACCCATACCGACAGTGCCCTTCTCAATAGTAGACAGGAATTAGCTTTAGTTGGTAGATGAGATATTTTAAGTGGCTAAAAACCCTTGGCTTTAATTGACTATTTCTTGTAGCCATTCTAACTTAATATAGATGCTTGGCCAGACAGTGGACACTGGACAGTGTGTGCTTGGCTAACCTCCGTCGCTGAAGTCTCGGGTGATATTCCTCTTTGGTCTGGAGAGAGGTATTTTATCAATCCAAGCGTATAGCTCTTGTAGAGTCTCCTCGTCTAACTCGCTTTCCATTTCAAAAGTGCGATGGAAAAACAGAAAACAACTGAGGCCACCCTTGTTCAAGTGCTCCTCTTGACAGCAGGATTGTTTGAGCCGTTACTAGGCAACCCATTTACGGCAGAGGAGAGAGGACATTTCTTGCGCGTTTACCCTCTGGGCAAACTTAACATGGTGTCAATAGCAGCTTTATGCGTGTCAATGAAATGGACAAGCTGAACACTGTTAATGAAAAAAACATCTTTATTGCTGTCTGAGAAAAATGCAACAGTCAACAAACTGGTGGACGGACTGACATACAACAATTCTGATCATTTTGATTATAAAATAAAATAATTATGGCAAATAATTTAAAACAAGGCATAAAGAATCAACAAGACAAATACAAAAAGGTTTCAGACCTGCTGAAGAAACTAAACTGCTTTCAAAATCCCAAACCGGAAAAAAACCTTTCAAATGCCTCAAGTAAGAATGTGCAACAACGACATCATCAAGTAAACATCAAGTAACATGTCAAGGACAACTACAGTGACCAATTAAAAAAAACTACAAAGGTGCAAAAACATGTAGGCTATAAACATCCGTGGCTCGGAACATAAACAAAAAACAATCCCTGGAGAACAAGATGGCTAATCCCACTCCCCGCTAATCCAACCCAGAAGGGCTGTGGTCCATAGTCATAATATGGTCTATACTGAACCAGGGGTGTCAAACATAAGGACCGAGGGGCGGATGCGGCCCAGCAGATGGTTCAATCTGTCCCCAGACTTGTAGAGAAAACAAAACTAAGAATGTCAAAATAAGAGGTAAATCTCTAGACCATTACAACATTTGCTGCAGTTTTGGTCGACATTTATAGTTCTGAATGATAGCCTACCTGGTGGTGTCATCCACCTTGAGATGATGAGTAGCAATGCGATTTCAATATGGAGCAGAAATTTGTGATATTTTGCAATTACTTTACTGGTCCCACCACTCGAGATAAAATTGGCTGTATTGTGCCTTCCCTGAACTGAAATGAGTTTGACACCCCTGGCCAAATACTGATGTGGTTCTGGCTCATGGGCCCACGAGCAGACACATTGAGGAGTACAGGAAGGTTCAGGAAGTAAAAATCCTGCCAACCAATAAGATCACACCAGCTCAGAATCAGCGGTTCACAAGGAGCTACTGTAATTATAGACAGATAGTGGCAGGGTTTACATTCTCTGGATCCGTGGGTCACACCTCTGAAAACCGGGTGCCCCGTGTGTGTGTGTGTGTGTGTGTGAGTGTGTGTGTGTGTGTGTGTGTGTGTGTGTGTGTGTGTGTGTGTGTGTGCGATATATCCAGTCCTGTGAGCTCCATCAGCCTTCTCTCTGTGTGTGTGTGTGTGTGTGTGTGTGTGTGTGTGTGTGTGTGTGTGTGTGTGTGTGTGTGTGTGTGTGTGTGTGTGTGTGTGTGTGTGTGTGACATATCCAGTCCTGTGAGCTCCAACAGCCCTAAGGCATGAGGCATCTGCAGCACAACAATTCAGCAATTATGTCCATGAAAAGAGCACTTTGTCCCATACACACACACACACATACGCACACACACGAGATATATTTTGTCCCAGACACACAAATTACGTACCATAAAAAAGTCCCTGAAAGGCGTCAACACGAGGGTGGCGAGAAAACAAGCTATGGCTGCTACAATAATCACACACACACACACACACACACACACACACACACACACACACACACACACACACACACACACACACACGCGCACACACACACACACACATTCACTGCGGGCCCCCAAGTTTACCGCTGTCTCAGTGTACACCATTATTTCTCACACACACACACACACACACACATGTGATTTGACAAGATACTGAAGCTCAGGTTCCCATTCTAAAGCCCCCTCTCACTGACACACATCCGATCCGATCAATCCTAACCTCGCACACGTGATGAGCACTTAAGGCTAGTCTCACACATCCCACACACACACACACACACATACACAAGGTTTAGTCCAGAGCAAATGAACACAACACACTGCCGTCGTCATCCTCTTCATCATCCTCCAGTGGTTAACACAGCAGACCTCCTGAGCGTGTGTGTGTGTTTAAGTGCGTGTGTGTGTTTAAGTGCATGTGTAAAAAAATCTCTTTGTCTGTTTTTCTCTTGCATCGTCATCTGGTCATCTGCCTCCACGTGGGGGAATCAGAGCAATCTTCTGACCTGCTGAAACCTGCACACACACACACACACACGTACGCACACACAAACACAAAGTTGGAATTAATTAAATGGAACACATGTACTGAATCACTGAATGAGAAAGATGATGGGGAAGGGCCCACAGAAGAACACGCGCACACACACACACACACACACACACACACACACACACACACACACACACACACACACACACACACACACACACACACACACCACGGTGCTGAACCAGAGTGTGGAGGGGATCGGCAAACGTGACTCAGCAGTGGTTAAAGCCCCAGACATTCCCACACACGCACACACACACACACGCACGCACACACACACACACGCACGCACACACACACACACACACACACGCACGCACGCACGCACACACACACAGGCTCTCCCCCGGCCCAAGACATTCCCATGCACAGTTGGGGAGATGTGGTTGGTGAACGCAGATGTTCTTGTTTAATCTGACACACACACACAGCCATACAGTCTATGTACACCAACCCCAACACACACACACACAGACAGTATACACACATACATATCTATACCAGCATACACACACAGATGCATATATACCTCAGACTTCCATGGCGATGGTGAGGCGGTGGGCTTGACTGGGGGTGTAGGGGGAGGCATGGGCTTATTGGCCTGGGGAGACAACAACAACATGTCAACAACATCAACAACAATATCAAAAGCAACACGTCAACAACACAACACACACCAACAACTACAACACACACATCAACACACAACACATCAACAACATATCAGCAACAAGAACACGTCAACAACAACACACATCAACAACAATATCAACAACAACATGTCAACAGCACACACATAAACACCACAACATATCAACAACAATAACACACATCACCAACAACACACACAACAGCAATATCAGAAACAACAAGCCAACAACACAACACATCAACAATAGCAACACGCCAACAACAACCCTTTCTTTGGCCCTTATAATAACATTGTACAAAACAGAGACAGGATCAACAATGACAGATGACACACAGTTCATCAACATACTGCACGTGTGAGTGTCTTGTACTGTGTGTGTGTGTGTGTGTGTGTGTTTGTGTGTGTGTGTGTGTGTGTGTGTGTTTGTGTGTGCATGCGTGTATACAGTACATCTGTGTGTCTGTGTTTCCTTAGTTCACACACCGTTTTGGGGGTGAGCGGAGGTAAGGGCCTGGAGGGAGCCTGGGGTCGCACCATCACAGGGAGCGGATGGCCGCCGGCAGGAAGTGGCTTGCTGGCCACAGGAAGTGGCTTGCTGGCCGCAGGGAGCGGTTTGCTGGCGGTCGGAGGCGGCTTGCTGGCCGAGATGCAGGGCTTGGGGGGTGTCGAGAGGGCGTGCTGAGTGTTTGAGAGCGAGGGTTTGCTGGCGGGTGGAGTTGGCTTGGCCTGTTGAGGGAAGATCAAATTAGCATGATGAGGCACTTCTGAGACTGGGGCAGGAAAACACCAGCAGGGGAAATCATACCACATGTGCTTGACATTAAGGTTTTTTTTTGTTCTCTAACCACTATGGCCAGTTGTTGGATCTTCCCCAAGTCTCTAGCCATTCTACGAGACACAGTTTTGTTAGCGTTTTTTTAATTATTATTATTTTTTTACCATGATGCTGTACATCTACGATCAGAAGACGAAGTCCTAAAGCAAGAATATCCACGCTGTTTAACTATTTAACAAAACGTAATGTATGAAAATAGATCAGATAAATAGAAACTGATTAACCGAGCAACTGATAAACTATTTTTTTTCTTGAATTTCAAAACACAAAATTGATGAACAATAGAAAAGCAACAGATACGTATAGGCAATCAGATACTCTACTGTAGAATAAGCTTTCTGACAAAATGGTTAGAGAGACTGACATTGTGGCATTTCTGTGTGTGTGTGTGTGTGTGTGTGTGTGTGTGTGTGTGTGTGTGTGTGTGTGTGTGTGTGTGTGTGTGTGTGTGTGTGTGTGTGTGTGTGTGTGTGTGTGTGTGTGTGTGAGAGAGTGAGAGAGAGAGTTGTGCAAGGGCTGTTGCTTACCGATGGAACTTTAGGAGGTGACTGGGAAGGTTTGCAGTTTGACTTCTGAGAAAGAGCAACATTTACATGTAAATACACACTCTCCTACACATACACACACACACTATCAACTCACACACATCGTACTACACAAGCTATCGTACTATACACCAAGTCTATTGACACACATTTTACAAACATACTAATGCACTTTATATCGATACACACCAGCCCACATGTAAACATACAGTCATTTGCTCACAGTATAAATGTATGTATGGAAGCTGTTATATGGCTGTGCTATTGTAATGTGTTAATTGTTGCCTGCTATGTGCGTAACACTGATGCTATGCTAATAGCATCACTGTAAGTACAGGCTGCGATCTCACCGAACACACATTTTATAGTAGCCTACGTTTCTATTGTTTGGGAACAAAAGTGAGTGCATTCCATGCTGATTGTCGGCACAAGACGGAATGCAACTTTTCTGCCGGATTTCCAGATGTCCAGGAATCACTACTGATAATTTTCAAATTTTCAGACGGTCTGCATTTGGTCTGATCACAGCCAAAATATCAGTTACAAACGCAACATAGATTGTAAATCCGCGTTCAGTGTGATTGCAGCCTTAAAATTGCCAACTTTAATGTGAACGACTCTGGTGCTATGGTAATGGATGCTAGCGTGTGCGCTAGGGAAGTAGCCTACCTGTAGGGGAGGGGTCTGATGCATCATGTGATATGATGGCGCTGCAGGCTTCTGGGGAGGCTGTACAGGAAACAGGAGAGAAACGTTATACTCATGAACGGCCATCCGGGTACTTTGCTCTTAAATTTGCGTTACGCCCCTTTATGGGTGAAAACAAACCGAAAGTCTCATTGACTTACATGCTACATCGGCTAGCCTAAATGAACACATTCCATGCTTCAGCCACGGCTGTTTGGCTATATTATTTGAACAGCCGGCAACACAACACGTTGTCGGCATGTTGCGCGCGAACAACGCTAGTCTACAGGTCCATATCTTTCGTTTATTAAACCCCAAAATCAGCAATTGACTTGCATGGGTTGTTTTCCCCCACAAATGGGCGTAACACACATGGAAAACGTCACGCCGTTCATGAGTATAACAACAAGAACAACAACTCTGTAGTCATGGAGACACATTAAACACTCCATGATGCAGTCATAGGGACACCATGATGTGTGTGTTGTTTTGTCAATTGTGCAGAGTGGCTCTGTGTGTGTGTGTGTGTGTGTGTGTGTGTGTGTGTGTGTGTGTGTGTGTGTGTGTGTGTGTGTGTGTGTGTGTGTGTGTGTGTGTGTGTGTGTGTGTGTGTGTGTGTGTGTGTGTGTGTGTGTGCGCGCTTGCTTACCTGGGGTGCAGCGCGACAGGGTGTGGGTGTGTGTGCGGGGAGGGCTCTACAGCTTTGTGTGTGTGTGGACTCAAGCAGGGTGGGGTGCCCGATGCGGGGGGGCTCAGACTGGGGGCTGCTGCGGGGTCCTCCACAGCGAGGGCTGCCCTTAGCACTGCCTGCCTGGAATACCGGGTTGGCCTGGCCGGAGGAGGTACGCGTCTGCCTGAAACCACTGACACACACACAGACACACACACACACACAATAATGTTACTCATGACATACCAGTCACAAGTATTCCTTCAGTATCTGTAACTAGAGCAGTCCCATGGTATGGGAGTATGTGTGTGTGGGTCATGGAAGGTGTTCGAGTGTATCTGACTGTGTGTGTGTGTGTGTGTGTGTGTGTGTGTGTGTGTGTGTGTGTGTGTGTGTGTGTGTGTGTGTGTGTGTGTGTGTGTGTGTGCCTGTATGTGTGTGTGTGTGTGTGTGTGCATGTGAGTGTGTGTGCTTGTGTGTCTCAGTGTGTGTGTCTGAGTGTGTGTGTGTGTCCTACCTGCGTCCCTTGAGGTTCATGGTCGGTTTGGAGTGTGTGTGTGTGTTTCTGCAGCAGGACAGAGCAGCGACGACCAGAGTGAGCAAGATCAGAATCGCCACAGCTATACACACACCCACCACCACAGCACTGGCACCTGAAACACACACACACACACACACACACACACACACACACACACACACACACACACACACACACACACACACACACACACATTAGAGATACACACAAAGCAACACACACACACACACACACACTAGAGACACACAAATACACAACACAACACCTTGCCACTAACACACACACACACACACACACACACACACACACACACACACACACACACACACACACACACACACACACACACACACACACACACACACACACACACACACACACACACACACACACACACACAACAGTGTTACCTGTGACTTGATTAGGCAGTTCCTCTGTGCAGAAGGGCGGTGCCCAGCCAGGATCACAGTGGCATTGGTTCTCATGGTTGCACACCTGCCACACACACACACACACACACACACACACACACACAAGCATACGCACACACACACACACACACACACACACACACACACACACACACACACACACACACACACACACACACACACACACACACACATACACACACACACTGTTACCAACGAGTGCCTGGACCTCCTTTTGTCCACCAAATGGTTACATGTTTTAACAGTTTGTAACACACACACACACAATGGTATTGGTTAGACCCTAGCAGGTGGGTCAGTCAGATACAAACACATGCTCATATGTATGTACACACACGCGCGAGCACACACACACACACACACACACACACACACACACACACACACACACACACACACACACACACACACACACACACACACACACACACACACACACACACACACACACACACACACACACAGACCTGAGAGACCTGTGACCTTCTGCACTCCACAATTGACAATTCAACTCTGCGCTGGGCAACAGCTGATGGCCTTTCAGGCCTCATGGACACAATGACAGAAGCTTCCAGAAACAACAGTACAGTCAAAGGTTGACAGGAAGCAGCCGTGGCTCCAACAGAAAGATTTCACAAAACATTGTACGACAACCAAAAAAAACACCTAGTTTTTTGGGTTTTTTTTTTAGCTTAAACTGGCCCCTTACACATGCAGTACAAGCAGTTTTCATACTAAATCCTGCTTCACTGTATTGAAGATGGGCCAATGGTCCTTACCCTCTTAACTGTGGACCAGCCTTTAAGAAATAAACTAACAACAAACAATACAATATAATACAACATGTATTCACATAGCACAGTATCACAACAATGAAGTTGTCTCAAAGCTCAACTTGAGGTCGTGCTGTTCATTTCTCCCATAGACAGCTGTCTTCTCTGCTACCTCTCCTGAACAACAGTATCGGCTCTTGGGGACTGTCTGTCCACCGGAAAATGGATTTGTATTGTATGTCACATTACCCATTCAGCCCTGTATTTCGCTCTTGCACAGACAAAACACTTTTTGCATGCACACGCTAGACACAAAATTCTGTTACAAAATGAAAGAAGGCACTGCAAATTTTCTGCCACTGTCTCTCACCCTAAGTCGTCACTCAGTTAATCATTTTTTTCACCTTTAGTTTTGTCATTGAGAATAAAGTAACCAAGGACAACAAAAACATTGTGCCCAGACTAAGTCCACTTCTAATTCAAGTCTGTCACATGACGTGATATGGTAGGGAAAAGATAATGTATTGTGTGGCCATAACACATTAAAACAGTTCAAAGCGGCTATTACATGGAAAACACAATCTCATGAGTAGTCTCATTGGCCGGGTGGTTCAAACAGGAAGCAGTCATAGCACCACAGGAAGTCCTTTTATGACCAGAGGAAGTCCATTTATGCCCACAGGAAGTACTCACCCCGTGGTTGTTGCACTTCTCTCCGCAGTCTCTGGCTCCAAACACAGACACATCCTGACACCGGCCTTTGGCACACACCTGCACAACACACACACACACACACACACACACACACACACACGCGCACACACACACACACACACACGCGCACACACACACACACACAGTTCACATTAGAACTAGCCCAACACCATGCAGAGCACACACAAACACACACGGTAGACCTAAGTACTACCTTTAATTTATACTGTATACACTCTCTCTCTCTCTCTCTCTCTCTCTCTCTCTCTCTCTCTCTCTCTCTCTCTCTCTCTCTCGCTCTCTCTCTCTCTCTCACCATATTGTGTCCACACTTGGTGCCAGTGGGTGCTCTGTTGAAGTGTGGGTCTGGGCTGTTAACGTGTGTGATCTCTTTGCAGTTCCTGTCCACCTCGATGAAGGTGATGTTGAACTTGGTCTTGCCACCTCTACACCGCACGTTACCACACACCAGTTGCCTGAGGCACACACACACACACACACACACACACACACACACACACACACACACACACACACACACACACACACACACACACACACACACACACACACACACACACACACACACGCACGCACACACACACACACAGTGCTGAGTTAAAGCTGAAAATCATATCACAGTACATGTTGTTTTATGTGTTTTATTCTAACTTAAGTGATAGAGTATTGTGTTGAAAATGTGTTTTATTCTAACTTAAGTGATAGAGTATTGTGTTGAAAATGTGTTTTATTCTAACTTCAGTAATAGAGTATTGGTATGAAAACAATTTTAACCATTTCATTGTAGCTCCATGCTCATTGCAGCCCCATAATAATAATAATAATAATAATAATACAATTATTGTTATTATTATTATTGTTATTATTATTATTATTATTATTATTATTATAATAACTTACTGCTCATCACAGCCATACCGCCGAAGACACCTCTTTTCAGGGCAGGCACTAGCAGCTGAAACAGCAAAACACACACACACACATCACACTCACAACCTTAGAGTGACACACTACGTTATGTTATGTTATGTTATGTTACATTACATTACGTTGTTACATTACATTACGATATGTTACATTACATTACATTACGTTATGCTACATTTGGCAGATGCTTTTATGAAAAGCGTCTTACAGTCAAGGACATAATCATAGCATACAATACTTTCAGATACAATGTGAAGAGTTCAGATGCAAAAACCCCCTAACTCCATTTCCGAAGACCTGCACTTCTATATTTTTAGAGAACCCCGTTGTTGGTTTGGTTTACATTCATGTACTTGATAATACAAATAAATAGTTATATTACATAAATAGAATAAAAAAGATGCAATTTTGATAGCTTTGTATTAAATAAAAATGAATTAAGATTATTTTCTAAACAGGCACTTAAGGGGTTTTGCATCCATAACTCTTCATGTGTACAATGTGCACATGACGGCATAAAATGGGTGTATCCATGTCATGTCATCAAAATTAGCCATGTTACATTTTTGTCTGATGGGTATATATCTTTGCCTTTACACCATCGTATGTCCCTCAAACGAACATGTGATACAGCTAACGTGGCTAAAATACTGTATTTAGTTCCCAATTATGCTCTCAAGTCCGGATAATGCCTTTAAGACCTTATGGGTGTATGATACAGCATGACATAAGATGGCACCTAATGGGATGCTGTATAAAATATTTCGGGTCATGTTACCTTCTCCAAAGATGAGCTGGCACTGCTGCTGGCGTGAGGGGCACTGGCCGTTGTAGCAGTATCCATGGTTACGGTTGCAGGGGCTGCCGTTCATGGCGTAGGCGTCTGACGGGCACTCGGCAGAGTGGCCCGAGCAGTACTCCGACAGGTCACAGTCATGGGCACTCGCGCGGCACATGCTACGGGACGACTTAAACTGCACACACACACACACACACATGATACACACATTACACATATGATACTCACATTACGCACACGATATACACACACATTATACACAATACATACAGTCACTTGCGCGGCACAGGCTACAGGACAACTTAAACTGCACACACACACATATGATACACACATTACACACACACGGACACACATGATTCACACATTGCACACACACATATGATACACACACATTACAAACACACATGATATATTACCGGTATACACATATTTCTCACATACTATACATATACACAATCATGGGCCCTCGCTCGGTGTGAGAACTGAACGAGGCAGAGTGTGTGTGTGTGTGTGTGTGTGTGTGTGTGTGTGTGTGTGTGTGTGTGTGTGTGTGTGTCAGGGCTTGACACTGGCACCTGCCAACCGGCCAAATGCTGGTAAAACTTGGCTGTGGCTGGTAACAATTCCAGTGTCACTAGCCAATTTGGCAGGTAGCTTATTCTATGGTATGACATATCAGAATAGCGTATATTCTGCACTTTGCCCCTTGTGCATCAATTGCTTGTATTTAAGTTCAAGAAAAAAGCTCAGTTACTCAGTTTCTACTTGTTTGTTTTATTTCCATGTAGAAACCCATGCACTCATCTTGCTTTAAGCACCTCATCGTCTGAGGTTAGATGTACAGCCTCATGGTAAAAAAAATAAATAAATAAAATGTGTGGCTAGTAGAATAGCTGGATGGCTAGTGACTCAGGAAAACCACTAGCCACAGCGTCCGACAAGCAAAAAAGTTAATGTCAAGCCCTGGTGTGTGTGTGTGTGTGTGTGTGTGTGTGTGTGTGTGTGTGTGTGTGTGTGTGTGTGTGTGCGTGTGCGTGTGCGTGTGTGTGTGTGTGTCTGCACCTTGCAGCTCTGGCAACATTCTCCCTCTGCACATTGGGACCCCTCCGTCAGTCGGCAGGTAGTGGCGTTACAGCAGGGGTTAGTGCACTCCTGTAGAGTAGGGGCACACCGTAGGAGACATGTTACTACAACTCTACTATAGAAATGCAAGTCCAATCTCACGCACATCCAGTCTTTCTTTGTCGGGTTCAGGGTCAAAAACAAAGTTCATGAAGGGCAATAAAAGAACCGCACACCGATGCTCTGAAGAGTCTGAGGATGGGCCGTGGTAGCCCAGAACCAAAGGGAGCCCATTGGTGTGTGGTTCTTTCATTACCCTCCAAGAACTCTACTGTAGGACATGGGACAGGACCGGATTAGTGCACAGGCTAGATATGGTGGCTGCCTAGGGGCCCCCACCTTCCAGGGGGGCCCTTGATTGGTCAAAAGTGAAGACAGGTGGTGAGACAGACGTGTAATCAGGCAGACAGGTAGTCAAATTGGCAGGTAGTCAGATCGTCAGGTACAGTAGTTAGACAGCATGAGTGCCCACCTGTGCTGTGCCACAGTCACACTGCTCTCCGCTCTCCAGGAGCCCGTTGCCGCAGCGCGGGGGCCCGAAGAAGGTCTCGGGGGCCGGTCGATTCAGTAGGCAGGCGGGGTTATTGGACCCCAGGAACTGCCGGTACTGATCCACACTGCAGCTACTGAAGTACTGAGGGTAGTCTTCATTACTGTATAGGGACACGACCCACCAACACACACACACACACAATTGCGCATGCACGTGCGCACACACACACACACACACACACACACACACACACACACACACACACACACACACACACACACACACACACACACACACACACACACACACACACACACACACACACAAGCGTGCACGCACATAAACAGAGGATGGGGTGTTATTTACATATACCCACACACACGCATATACCCTGGGGTGCATTTCTCAAAAGAGAAGTTGTTAGCCTGTTAGCAACTTCAAAAGTTGCCAATGGGAAAATGCATTGAACAGCAAAGTACTAATGTAGTAAGCAACTTTGGTTTTGAGAAATGCACCCCTGGTTTGTGGTGATGTATATACTGAATGTGTGTGAATCACTGTATGTGTATTTGTGTGTGTGTAAATTCAGTGAACACACAACTGACAGTGTGTGTGTGTGTGTGTGTGTGTGTGTGTGTATGTGTCCGTGTGTGTGTGTGTGTGTGTGTGTGTGTGTGTGTGTGTGTGTGTGTGTGTGTATCTGCCTCTCTGCGTCAGCATGACCATGTACTATGTGTGTGTGTGCGTGCGTGTGTAGTATGTGTGTGAATGTGAGTGTGTATGCGTGCATAAGTGTGGGTGTGTGTGTGTGTCTCCCTACCTCACGGTCTCTGCCATGACACAGTTGTCCGAGGCACCACATCTGCAGCCAGTGGTGTCATGGCTCATGCCCATGTTGTGCCCCATCTCATGGGCCATGGTGGACGCCAAACTCTCGATGCCATCATGACGATCCTGCACACACGTGACATTTTACTTAACCCCTCTACGCTCATGAAAATTGCGATGGCCAAGTCTTAATCTGTTAATACACCCATAACGCACAACGATCCACCAGTCCCTCTACGAAAAGTCAGTGCTCAGGGAGGTACTGAAGAGTATAGAGGACCCCACACACATTCTGCATCATGAGTTTACACTGCTTCCCTCAGGTAGACGTTTCAGGACACTGAACTGCAGACTGATTAAATATAAGAACTCTTTTATCCCCAATGCGATAGGAATGCTCAATGACAGATAGACATGCCATGTGAAGGGAGTGCAGTGTGTTTTTATGTTTTTAATGTTTTATGTTTTCTATGTTTGTATGTTTCTTGTGTTCTCTATGTTATGTTGTATGGGTATGTGAGTGAGTACTGTATGTTATGCAGTAATTGTTGAAGCCCAAGAAAAATTTCCCCCCTGGGGACAATAAAGAAGACTCTAACTCTAACTAACTACTGTGTGTCAGGATACCATGCAACATTTTGGTGGTCATACTAGTGATGTCCCTGGTCTCAGGTGTGGTTCAGGTGGGCGGGCTTGCTTACCTGGTTGACGCCACCTGAGTTGTCGAAACACATGACAGACATGAAGCCCAGGCCAACCGTGCTGCCCTCGAAGTCCACGCCACTGCGAGACACAACACAACACATGTGCATTACGACAGGGATGGCCAACTTTAATGATAAGGAGGGCCACGTTTTTCCGTCGCCACCATCGGAGGGCCACATGACCAGGGATCGGACTTGCAGAGTTTGAGGCGCTGTTGGTTGCTCATTGACTGCTAATATTGTTTGGAGGGAAGTGATCTCTGTCGGCTAACAGTATAATTACAAGGGACCACGGACGGCAGTGTTCTGGAAAATCTAGTCATGTTTTCTTTATTTATTTAATTATGTTTTATCTAAGGGCCAGACTGAGTGAGGAGGCGGGCCGCATGTGGCCCCCGGGCCTGCAGTTGCCCATCCCTGCATTACGACATTGTGACAACACACGGCACATGTGCATTAGAGCAAACAAGCAGGTGAGGAGGACACAAGCACACACATATACAGGCATGAATAGAAACAGTGTATACATGTGCATAAGTGTGTGTGTGTGTGTGTGTGTGTGTGTGTGTGTGTGTGTGTGTGTGTGTGTGTGTGTGTGTGTGTGTGTGTGTGTGAATCCATATTGGTTTAACAAACTAAAAGGCTAACTCACGTGACGAACTGTACGTTGTCGTGCTTCTTGCGGTGGGTGAGGTGTTTATTTCTCCACTCAATGAAGCTGTAGAGAAGATCGTGGGCGTTGCCAGTGACGGTGATCTGGTCTCTAGACCACACCTCCAGACCCACCAGAATCACACGGACACCCAGAGACTTACGGTACAACTGGAGAGAGAGAGAGAGAGAGAGAGAGAGAGAGAGAGAGAGAGAGAGAGAGAGAAAGAGAGAGAAAGAAAGATAAGCAGCAGTGTTAACAGACTGTGTGTGTGTGTGTATTTGACTTACACATATTTCAAAAGTGTGTGTGTGTG
>NC_085880.1:22905456-22922956 GCF_034702125.1 Engraulis encrasicolus
CTGCTTTCAGCTGGCTGAGGCGGTATTCCAGGAATCAAGATAGCTCTGGTGTCCTTAGAAATTTTTCGATTCAAGTCATCGAACAACAAGCAGTGAGGTTCGGGGCGCATAGCTTGTTTTATAGCCCTCAAAGCGCAAGCTTTTGCGGGAAGCAGTGCGCTTAGTTTCTTCAAAGTTTTTCCAATAGCCATGCAGTATTCCTCATCTCGCGCCTTGACCAATTTTTTTGACAATTTTGGTCGTTTGTCTTGTCTCTTTGCAAGACTGTCATGAATAGGCTATAGGCTAAATTATTTCCCTTTGGAACCATTCACCCAGCATCTAAAGTAGGCAACCGGTGGAGCTCTTTTGATGGATGCAAGACCACTCTGCTCGCCTATTTTCGATTGCATGCTGGAAGACTAAGACATGTAGCCTATAAACGTGTCTTTTTGTATTGATTCTAATACTCAACCGATAGTGGCTGGTCAATGCAAAGAATGTTACCGAGAGGTTACTCTTTCTGAGAAGCGCGAGCTTACATGCATTTTCAGCGCGTGGAGTTGTGGTCGTGAAATAGCCCTGGGATATCAAGCCATAGCCTACGGACACATCCTGGGTTGGGGAAACTTAAAATCAGGCCATATTCGTAACGTTTACCTCGCCACATATCCATCATAACGTGGTTTTGTCCGCGATGGTGGAAATTATTCGCAAGGCTGAACTTCACTTTGAAGTGACTGACTCGCAAGCATGTTGTGTGTGGGAGCGGAACATACTGTAACTGCCTTCGGGGGCTGAAGGCAAGCGCATTCATAAAGGACAGGGAGAGCAAAACGGATAGGCGTACTCTTTTATAAAACAACAATAGATTAAGTCCTGTGGTTCGGTTATGTCAGCAGTGTGTGCTTTTTTATTTCAACTGCTTAAATAGCCTAATGTTCAACAATCAATGTCCATCACCATTTAGCTAAAATATTTAGACAATTGGTTCTCACTGAATTTCTGTCGTAAGCGAGGGGCGAGAGAGCGAGAGCTTCACGTGTGTAGCTTACATACGCGTGTTGCACATCACAGCGCCCCACCACACACACTTCCTACATTGAACATTGATAGAAAATATTTGTTGATCACAGTGCAAACTTCCATAGCCTACCCTATTAAGAATGCAAAATGAGTTGGGGCTGAGAGGGAGATAAATTAACTTCCGCGATGGTTTAAAATGTAGGGTAGAATGCCCTAAAGTGGGACAATGCCTAATGTGGGACACCTTAAGGTTTAAGGGGTGTAGCTTTGCCCCAAGTTGGTAAATGTTTACAAAACTATAACCAAATAAAAGACCTATCATCATGTTATCATAATATCATGATTTAGTAAATGTATAGTAATACTCCAGGGAGGGGTTACAATTAAGAAGAAGGACCCTGGGTGAAGTCCATCAAATGGCAAATTACATAGCATTTGGCCAAATTTGTCTTTAGGGTATTAATCAATTCCAATCAAAACATCATTGTAATTTTTTTGATAAATGTGTTGGGTAGGTATATGTTCATCAGAAAATAATGTGTGGTGTATATAAAATAATGTAATATTTTATTTTTAACCCATTTTATTAGTGTCCCACTTAAGGATAGGTGCGTCCTAAAGTGGGACACAAGATTTTCCTAATGTGGGACAGTTGTAAAAGTAGTAATTTAATAAGTCAAACAATTGCTATGAAGTCAAACACCATGTCCACATAAGAAAATGGATATTTAAATCTATATCAAAGGTGTATTTCAGTCTTTCTGGCCTAATATACTGGAGCACAGCTATCAACACAACATTTGGGTCCAAAAACCGGAAGTTCTTTCCTCAAATAGAGCTGCCATGTTGAAGTGACCAATTGTGTGCAATGGGTTCAAACAGTCTCAGTCTTATTTACCAATAAAAGAAAGTAAAAATAATTCATAAAACATGCTCTAAATGTGTAGCTGATATGTCTTAAAGAGTGGCAGATCACATTTTGAATTAATATTTTACACAAACATGTTTTAGAGAGCTTTTAATATACACTGTCCCACATTAGGAAACCGATTGTCCCACTTTAGGGATAACCATGGTTTTTGACCAACTTACATTAATATCCAAATTATTCAAATTAGAAACACTTAACATGTTTTTAAAGGTATTATTTGATTAGAGCATAACCAGAGGATGAAAAGGGTGTAATTTGTTTGTATTGAAATGTTGTCATTACATTTTAATAAACCACCAAAGTTGAAGTGACAAAAATTGTCCCACATTAGGGCATTCTACCCTAGGCTATGTTTGTTCTGGAGACTCTCAAATGGTGTTTCACTGTTGCCACTGGTCGCCGCGTCCGGCCGCATCTGGCCGCCAATGGCATAGCACTGCTTAGGACAATGACGTGATTCAAACAAAGAATGTGGGCGGGCTGTTGCATTCTGAAAACAAGGGTTGGACTTGTACTTTTTTTTTAGACCCAACATGGCAAGTCACGCCAAGTCATTGGAAGTTACAACTGTCAAGTCCAAGTCGAGTCCCGAGTCAAAGGCGTGCAAGTCGAGTCGAGTCGCAAGTCCTTTCTGATCTTGAAATTTCAAGTCGCAAGTCTTCACACGCGCTGACTCGAGTCAGACTCGAGTCCAAGTCACTGGACTCGAGTCCACATGTCTGCGATACACACACACACACACACACACACACACACACACACACACACACACACACACAGAATCAGAGCCTGGTAATCATATACAACACACACACACACACACACACACACACACACACACACACACACACACACACACACACACAGAAGCGGGGCATGGTAAACACACACACATGGCATTGTAAACTAACAAGCGTATTGTAGTGTAAGCAATGTAATCCACCACATACATTACATGGTAAATGCAAGGGCAACCACATGGCATTGTGAACTATCAAACACATTACAGCATAAACACACACAGTGAACTAAAAAGAAAAACCCATTAAATCATAAGCACACAAACATGACATTATAACAAACACTGTTGAGGTAACCAAACATTACCTTACATGGCATACATACAAAATAACAAACATATACATGTATTTTAAACGAACAAACACAATGGCATTGTAAACTAACAACTGGTTGTCATAGGTACTGATCATCATAGTAACTGGTTGTCATAGTAACTGCTCACCATAATAAGTAACTGGCACTCACCATAGTAACTAACTACTCACCATACTAACTGGTAGTGACTGCTCAACATAGTAACTGGTCGTCATTGTAACTGGTTTTCATGGTAACTGGTTCTCATGGTAACTGGTTGTCATAGTAACTGGCACTCACCATAGTAACTAACTACTCACCATACTAACTGGTTATCATAGTAACTGCTCACCAATAGTAACTGGTCACCATAGCCACTAGTTGTCATAGTAACTGGTCATAGTAAACCGTTGCCATTACCTCCTCTCAGAGCTCAATGGTCCCTAAGTGGACAGTGAAAGAGGATATGACTGCAGGCAAATATCATCAGATGACACAAATACACACACACACACACACACACACACACACACACACACACACACACACACACACACACACACACACACACACACGCGCACACACACACACACACACACACACACAGAGAATCCATCGGCAGACAGAGGGGGCACTGAGAAAGCGCTGAAGTTGCAAATCTTTTCTGCATGAGCGGAGAATGCAAAGCGCTGTCGGCTACAACTCTACAGTTGTGTGTACAGTAGATGTGTGTGGGCAGTGTGTGTGTGTGTGTGTGTGTGGGCAGTGTGTGTGTGTGTGTGTGTGTGTGTGCGTGTGTGTGTGTGTGTGCGTGTGTGCGCATGTTTGCTTTTTCCGTTGGCTACAGCTGTAACTGCGTCCATTTGAGGACCTCAAAGGAAGATCAGTCAGAACACCATCAACTTTTCTGCTCTTCATCTTTAGCTGAAACACCACTGGAACGAACGGTGCAGACTGTGTGTATGTGTGTGTGTGTGTGTGTGTGTGTGTGTGTGTGTGTGTGTGTGTGTGTGTGTGTGTGTGTGTGTGTGTGGAGTAGACCATTAGTACGGGCATTGTTCACGGTTGTTCACGGTTCTCCGTTGTGCCGGCATTGAGAGTGTGGAGAGAGGCCTGCATGAGAAACCCATTATGTGGTGCCTGCCTGTCTGCTCTGCAACACTGCCCCCGTGTGGCCACCGCCCGTACTGCAGCATTGACCGAGACGGATGTCACAGACATTGTCATTTGTTGCTTGGTTCCCACCGCACCAAACTCAGTTTATTCTGTGTTTGTGTGTTGCGTTTCCGTATTTCCAATGCTTTGTTAAGGAATTCAACCCTGTTTGTGTGCGTGCATGCTTGTGTGTGGGAGTGAGCGTTCCTACTGTACCTAGTGGAGAGAGCTGGGATCTGAGACTGTTATTGTGTGTGTGTGTGTGTGTGTGTGTGTGTGTGTGTGTGTGTGTGTGTGTGTGTGTGTGTGTGTGTGTGTGTGTGTGTGTGTGTGTGTGTGTGTGTGTTGCGCTCCCCACAGTACCAGTGCCTGGTGGAGGGATGTGATCTGAGGTTCAGCTCCTCTCTACAGAGGAAAGATCACCTGGTCAGGACTCACAGCTACCCACCGGACTTCAGATTCGACAAGAGCAAGAAGAGCAAGAGGTGTGTATGTGTGTGTGTGTGTGCGTGTGTGTACTGTGGGTGTGTGTGCCGTGTGTGTGTATGACACCCCCCCCCCCTTTTTTTTTTGTTGTTGCCCCTGATCGGAATACATTTCATGGGATTGTGCGATCTGGATGCAGTGTTTTATATGACAGTTACAAAAACGTCACAAGACATTTGAATAGTCTGTCGCATCAACCTTATTACCTCTCCCATTAACCAGTAGCCAGTCACCTCTATGTGAAAAACATGGAGCCCTGCGAGAAACAGAATCGGAATATGAATATGACAACCGAAACAAACTACACTTCCCCTTCCAGTCTCATTAGAGTTTTCATCGGATGATGCATGTTTATTTTATTCCAAGTACTTATTCCTTTTGAATCACTTTGCCCCTTTCTATATCCTCTTTTGTCTTTATACATTTTTGTGTACATGTATTTTTTTAATTGATGCGCCACGGTTAAACTCAGCAGGCATGGGGTCAAGAGGGCTTTAGAAATGGGCCTTAACGTCCTCTGGTTTCTATATATGAAAAGCGCCTTTCTGAAAGGCTATAAATCCATTTTTAAAAATGTGTACAAAAATGATGTGGTTTTTTTATTGTGATTCTTATCTTTCAGAGCAGAAAAGTGGCTGTTTTGTTTGATATTATTGCTGAGGAGAAATCAGATAACACTGACTTACCATAGTTCCAGTTGCCCCACTTTTTAAAATCAAATTTCTAAAAAGATTTATGAAAATTGCATGGGGCATGCACGCATGTAGGAAAAAAGCTTTCATAGCATTATGGAAAAGAGCTCCTCCTATCTAAGTGACTTGTCTTTTCATTTGTACGCTACAGTTAAAAAAAAACCATATCAAATAAGTATTGAAATATCCAGGGGCTTTAGAATCAGAATCACAATCAGCTTTTAAATGAAATGGGGCATAGTGGGAAGCTGGGAATGGCTGAACGAACCCAAACCAGAAATGCAAAAATAGAACTAATAAAAAGTAAATACTGCATGAAGACCCAGGTCATGAGGCTGACCTCCTGCCTTCATGCTGTAGCAGGCTCATATTAACAGACCCAGATCGCATGGGGTGATTAGGAATGACTTTTAACTCTGGCCCATGGTGCGGGCGTGTGTGCGTGTGTGTGTGTGTGTGTGTGCGCGCGCGCGTTTGTACTTGTGTGTGTGAATGTTTATACATTTGTTCGTGCTTGCATGTGCGCATGTGTGTGTGTGTGTTTATCCATTTGTGTGTGCGTGCGTTTATGTGTGTGTGCGTGCGTGTGTGCGTGCATGTGTGTGTGCGTGTGTGCGTATGTGCATGTGCGTGTGTGTGTGTGTGTTTCTGTCTCAGGGTGAAGGAGCGATTGGTGGTGGGGGAGAAGAGTGCTGGTATGGAGGTGTGTGTAGATGCGGGGAGCAGGTCAGAATCCAGGGGGTCAGAAGAGCCGTGTGAGGGAATGGATGTCGCAGACGAGATCCCGGGTTCCATAGCAGACGTCACAGAGACCCCAAGTTCTATAGCTGACGACACGCACTCATCGGGTTCCATAGCGGACGACACACACACGTCGGGTTCCGTCGCACAGGGAGGACATGCGGTTCCACCCGAGACCCAGAACACGCCATCGCAGAAACCACGATACACATACAGGTCAGCCACTTACTTATGACATATTTTAACATCATACAAAATCATATCATGTAATGAAATGTAATATAATTAAATGCAATAAAGTAAGATACACATCTACAGGTCAGACACAATTTATTGTGTATATTAATATTGTGTAATATAATAATTAATGACATCATATTGCTGATTTAATAAAATAAAATATAATATAATATGTATTAACAGGTGTTGTAATATATAATATGGCAATATATTCGGTTATTAATATTAACTGATCAAGTATTAATATATTTGTAACACAATTGTAATGTAATTAAATATAAAGTATTACAATATATTCAAATACAGATCTGAATGTGTACTAAAACTAATATGAATACTAATATGAATACTTACAGGTCAATTAATGTATTCATAGCACATTTGTCATATGAAATAATAAAATCTAATATCATGCAATACTTTCACTTGTAGATCTGAAGTTAATGTTAATTACATTTGTTTAATGGACTGTTAAAGATAAGAAACAAATGTTTATTACTTTTCCATTATATAACATACACACCAACAGGCACAGATGCTATTTGTAACATATTTGTAATCGACACACCTACATATTATGTTCTAATAGATGTAAGATATCATAGGAAATATGCTTCAGATGACTGTCATAATGCATAGTTTACAGATCAGGCCCTTGCAGTAATAACTTATAATAAAAATGCTTTCACATTGTTATTATAGGCTATAAATTATAGTATAATATGTAACTACAGATCGAATTTGAATGTTAAGTAATAACGTCCTAACTTCATAACTTTAATTTGGAATAAACAAACAGCACTTTTCAGAAAAAAACAACTTTTGAAAGCCATTTTACATGCAATTTTCATAAATAGCTCATTCATTTGTTTTCGTGGTAACGACGGGAAATTTGTTAATGGTTTAATGTCTGATTTTGCCATATTAAATTCAAACATCAAATCTGTAACTTTAATTTAGATATTGGAAAAATGTATGCACAGTAAATGGATTTGCTGGAATTGAAAAGGAATAGGCTGCAGCGTTCTGGAAAATAGCTCTTCAAGGGCACTTCCACATTGCTGCTTTAATAAAGCCGTTAATAAATAATAATTATAAATAATCATGAATAAAGCCATACTACAGCTCCAGCCCTAATGGGAATACCCCCCCCCCCCCCCCCCCCCCCCCCCCCCCCCCCCCCCCCCCCCCCCCCCCCCCCCCCCCCCCCCCCCCCCCCCACCCCACCCCAAATTACTCTTACAATGTACACTCTTACAGCTAATTGCCGTAATGTTTATGTGCATGTTCGTGGGGTAATGTGTGTGTGTGTGTGTGTGCGTGTGTGTGTGTGCATGCTAATGTGTGTGTGTGTGTGTTTGTGTGTGTGTGTGTGTGTGTGTGTGTGTGTGTGTGTGTGTGTGTGTGTTTGTGTGTGTGTGTGTGTGTGTGTCTTCCAGAGTGCCGCAGTCCATCTGCTTCGGTCAGGGTTCTGTGAGAGGCTTCAGAGGGGGACGCCGAAAGAAGTGACACGCACACATACACACGCACATGCATCTACAAGGACACGATGACAACACACTTAGCCACACACACACACACACACACACACACACACACACACACACACACACACACACACACACACACACACACACACACACACACGAGCATGAAGACACAATGACAACACACACACACACACACACACACACACACACACACACACACACACACACACACACACACACACACACACACACACACACACACACTTAAAGGCCTGACTCCCAGGCCTGTCTGCTTCCTCAGTGCTTCAGAAGGCCTGCACAGTGCACAGGCCTGTGTCCTGAATGATGTATTTTCTTAGAGCATTATTTCCTTAATAAATTATCTCGATGAAAACATGTACGCCATTTGTTCTGCAGTAATGGTTTTGACGTGCCCTCGTAAACCTGTCACTGCTCTCTCTCTCTCTCTCTCTCTCTCTCTCTCTCTCTCTCTCTCTCTCTCTCTCTCTCTCTCTCTCTCTCTCTCTCTCTCTCTCATGCCGTGGAGGCTGAGGGAAAGGAAGTGTGCAGTTGGCCTTGTGGCCACCGGGTGGCGCTCTTGGACAGCGTGTGTGGAATCTGCACGCTACAAGAATAGAGCAGCCCAGGCTGTGACAGCGTTGTGTTCACACGGGGGCATCACCCCTGTTTTGTTTTTTGTTTTTACCTCATGAAGAGATGTGCAGATCCTTTGACATTCAACAGTGTCTAGGGTCAGGATTAAATTCATAAGTAGGTTCGTTTTCAGTGTATATTACAGATAATTATGATCTGTCAATGACTTAAAAGAGCAAATGCGCCGCTATGCAGTTGAACTTCATTTAGATGAGTTAAAATGTTTTCTTTAGACCAGTGATTTACTACTTGTCCACGAAATTTTAACTGACACGCTGAAGCATTTTGACGTGGAGCTATAAGGCTAGGGTACATTCTGGTGACTCTTTGGTAGATTTAACATCTGACGTTTTTCAATACGCGCACCTTTAAACAACGATGCCATTTCCTAGGAGAACAGAAGAAACAAATAGGCCTAACAAAAAATGAACACAATCACGCAAATAAATTAAATTACTCCTATTTGTAATTGCATGGTCAAATGACATAACGTTAAGCAAAGCTTTGCAATAGTCTCCATGAGTGCGTCAGTGTGTGGTGTGTAGACTAGGCCTTATATTTTCACAGAACCAAACAGCAAAATCATCTAATAGATTATTTTTAAAAAAAACAGTAGACATTTTTACCATTTAAAATGTTTATTTATTTTGTACAAAATGCATTGTATCTAATTTATCTGTACAAATATTATATATACATGGATGTACACAGTATGCATATGTAAACACAGCATATAAATATCAGCATTTGTTTTTTGTATTACTTAAAAAAGTGGTTTCGAAAAAAAATATCAGAAAATTACATTTTGTATTTTAAAAATTATATCAATCTATTGGTTATTCCTCCATACTAGCAAACTAATAACTTTAGCATGGACACACGCGCAAACAAGTATCCGTAAGAGCTTCCGACGGCTTTTAAAATCCGCCCCATTAAACAATATACAAAATCCCTTATAAAGAATCAAATTAATCCTCTTAACTTCAAGATGTGCGGCAAGAAAATCCCCCACACACGCGTCTTTAAGAGCGCGCGGGGTGCAGAGGTCATAGACCCAGGACGAGGCCTGAGAAAGATGCAGCTTCAACAGTTTTGCTTCTGGAATGTTTGGATTTTTTTGTTTTTTTTAAAGTTTTAATTAGCCTACTTTATAACGTTTGAAGGTGTCACTCCCCAAGTTGTGATTGGTTCTTGTGTATTTATATAAAAATATATTTGTAGCAAGCTGATAATATTTGGTCCTCTGACGATAATTGGGTCGTCAAATATGTTCCTTCAACGAGTCGTTATGGGCCTGGAGCTTAAGTATGCAGCAGGCGCACGCGCTGCCATCGTCTCCTTCACGAGCAATTGCAGTTCAAAGAGCAACTCCACATACTTTTTTTTACAAGTGACATGAAAGTGTCCCGTTTAGTGTTAGTTGTCGACTGGGAAGTGCGTTTTGGCAGCCCAGTCGCAGTGCCCCCTCAGCGGCCGCAGTAATACCCGGCCTCCCCTCCTCAGCTTGTCAGCGCGTTTTATGGCCACAGCCAGGCCTGCTGCTCTCACCAAATGAAACTCGCCATTTACTCAAGTGTCAAAATCTGGATTTACAGTGTCCCTTTAAAATGTAGTAGACATCGCTTCTGCTTAGCCTGCCATTTGTGAATCTAGCTAATCTCCACGGCTCCGTTGGAATCTACAATTAAGAGGCCTATACCAAAAGTCTACATTGCACCGTCTCTCTGTTGAGATTAACTTCTTTCAACCCTGCAATTTACGGAGTGTTGTGTGTGGAAAATATAAGGCATTTAAAGGCCAGAGTGATGTGCTCTCGTCTTCAACAATAAGGCAGGATTGTGACATTAAAAAAAGAGAGAGAGAGAGATATTCGCTTTTTCAGTTATCTCTACACACTGGAGAGCAACCATAACAGTCTATTAGTCGCCTTCACATCTCACGGCCACGGCCAGAGTTTCTTGATTAGGACAGGTAATACATTCCATAGGTGACTGGCGCGCCGAAGAGTCCCGGTACAGGCAGCGAGGGCCTTGAGAATGACGCAGATGGTCCGTAGAGGGCTGGTGAGCCTACGTGCGCACCGAGGTGGAAAGGAAAGGCGAAGGCCGGGAGGAGAGGCTTGGTGGCCAGCTTCAGCTTCTCCAGTTCGGCCTCCTGTAATCTCTTGGCCTTGGCCCGTCTGTTCTGGAACCAGATTTTCACCTGCGTCTCCGTGAGGTTGAGGGAGTTGGAGAACTCTGCTCTCTCCGCGATGGAGAGGTATTGTTTTTGACGAAACTTCCTCTCCAGCGCCAGCAGCTGGGACGTGGTGAAGGGAGTCCGTGGCTTTCTGTTATTCTTGTGTTTTCTAAGGGTGCATGGAGGGGGGCTCGAATGGCCTAAAAAATATTGAGAGGGCAGGCGTTAGTCTACATGGAGGACAGGCATTAGTCTGCATAAACAAAGTTGGAAATAAACGGTCATTGTTCGACTCCTGCGAAGAACAACTTTAGTGAGTTATTTGACTTGGCAAGCTTCTAAATGCCTAAATTACACGTCTTTACCGCCAGACTTAAATGGCACTCTCAGGTTAGTTTAACAGCTGTTCGGCATGCAAACGATGTCACACAGAACTAAAACAGACAGCGAGGGATGTTCATAATTGGCAGGTAGACACAAAGTCTCCGGTGCGCAGCAGGCGCGAGAGCGAGCAGGCGCGATACGCAGACCTTCAGGCGGCTAATATTTCACACACACTCAAACTTCATCCTTCCTGTCATGTTTATGCCTTTATCTTTCATTTAATTTGTTGTGTATATGTTTTTATTTTTGTGATGAATATTCAAGTGGCTTTTTGTATGAAATGCACTGTACAAATATACTTGCCTTTCACTTCCACTGCTCGGCGAGGCAGTCTTTGAAAGAAGACTGTGACAAACAAAATAAAAACTTTTTGCTATAGAACCGCATTTGTAAAGCAATCGGAGATGACTTACGTGGAGGAGTAGTGTAGGAGGGCGTCTGAAACCATCCGCTTTGGCCCTTTTCCGAGAGCTCCATGTCCATATCTGCCTTCTTGCTATCCGCCAGGCCGGCGACGCTGTCCGCCTGGAAGCCCTTGTCCGCGTAAAGTGCCATGGGGGACAACCGGAGCCTGTCCTCGGTTACGGACATGGACACTGGCTTACATGGCAGAACTATACTCGCTTCATGCGAGGAGTAAGATGTCCGGCTCGTGCCTCTGTCGGAAATCAAAGATTCCACACTGAACGGCAGACTGAACGGTTTGCTCTTACATCCCGCGAGCGAGGAGCCCTTGGTCTCGCGCGTCTGGCTTCCCTCCTTCTCCGTGTCGTCCCTCTCGTGCAGCTTCGTGGCTTCGTGAGACATCACGGGTCCCTGCGCAGGATTCATGGTGCTAGACAGGGGTGCCATACACGACTGGTACTGCGAGCCGTGCTCCGTGGGCGTGTGTGTGTGTGTGTAGAAGTGCGCTATAGTTCCCCTGGCGATGCGACGTCGTGGAAGGGAAGGAGTGCGTCTGTGTGACGCCAGCATAAGTCTCGCATCTGCACGGGATTCCCAGATATAATACTTTGAGAACTTCGCTTTCATCTCGCCGCCCGCCAATCAGCCCGCCAGCTTGACCACATGACTGTTCCCACGCTCGCCTTTGATTGGCCGGGGCCGGGCTCTGTGAGAGCTGTCAGGAGTGATTTGGGGAGAAATGTGTATGGTGGTTAGCCCGAGCTGTCCCGTCGCTGCGCGGATCTTTATGGATTGCTTCGGGGGCTTCGCTCCGCTCTGCTCTCCGGGGCCAGGAGCCATTCGAGAAGTTTTGTTGCAATTAAGAAAAGGGGGCCGTCTATGCGGGGGCCCGCGCTAATTAGCGTTTGAACCCTTATTGAAACACACACACACACACACACACACACACACACACACACACACACACACACACACACACACACACACACACACACACTTCATCTCTTATTGAAACCATACAGGGCAGCCTAGCGCGAGACAGCGGGGGTAGGGGATGTGTGTAGAGTCGTCGGTGAACCCTGGACAGAGTAAACAGAAACAACAACAACATCCAGGGCCTTAGCAAAAACAATTTGGGTTGCCTAATTCCAAAGTAAAATCGCATATATTCGTTCACTTGACTCACATGCCAACGTCTAAACAACATAAACAAATAATAAACCGTGCGTAAAAGGTGAATTTAGCGCACTGCACTTATTCGGGATTAAGGAGACAAACGCCGGTCGAATCTGTCCAGATAAAATTGGCCTCGGCCGTTATTAATGACCTTTTTCTCCGAGATGAAGTATGATAGTTAGTCACGGCACATTAGGGCAATTTTAGGCTTGTCTTGACCCTTTTGAGGTTGAAAGGGCCTGCGCAGAAGAGCGACTGGCAACCCCTGGCGCTAAGTGAAAGCATTTAATAAGGCAGACAGCTATATGGCGGCCGGCGCCAGCCTCGGCGGGATCTGAAGGGGAAGCTACCTCGGGGAGAAAACGCCAGTTAGCTTCACTTAGCCGATTGTCCTCAAAGAGTTTAATGTCAAGGCTACAGCCTGAGGGCAACCCGTTCCCACAGACGCTGCATGGGTAGTATTAAACACACACACACACACACACACACACACACACACACACACACACACACACACACACACACACACACACACACACACACACACACACACACACACTTAATTATAAAGGCCCTTAACTATTCTCCTGTTCATGTCTTCTCTGTATAATAGACTGTGATCATTTGGATATAGATGCGTATTTTGTTGTCCCGGTACTAGTTTATGCCAGAAGACTCAGTTGGAAAAACAAGTTAGGCCTACTCATTCTATGCCGATGTTAGGCCTACAAATTACTGGGGATCGTTTTTTGCTGCAGGTTATTACATGTAAAAGCTCAGAAACGTTTTTTCCCTCGTCAAAATTATCTTACGACCGAGGCATTTCCTCAACTAGGCGAATTGACTATTGTTTCTATCATTTTAACGTTGACATTTCATAAAAAATACACGGAGCCAAATATTGTTAAAAATTATAGGCCTATTTGAATGAATTCGGCTTGCCTTCATAGCCTGTTGTTTATGTCATGTCAATCACTTTTTTTAATAATAAAAAATAAATGTCAATCCGTGAAGTAGGCCAAGCAAAGCACAATGACAATATTGGCCTATAAACTTAACAATAAAAAGCCGTTGTATCAGGGCAGTAAATAAGAGATTCTTGTCTCTGATAAAAACGGATTTTTAATGGATTACAGAGAAACATTTTATTTGTGAAATGACAACGTTTCGTTTCTACTTTTGTAAAATATTATTTTATTTTATTTTAATTTACTTTTGTTTAGCGTTGTTTGTCTTTTTATTTTATTTTTAGTTGCCTAAGGTAGGCTCAACATGGAGAGACTCGTGTGCGCTTTCCTCCCCCGTAATTACAGCGCATGCATCAAGGTATTGTTCTAGAGTCGGCGCCATGGCCAGGACTATCTGAAACGCATGACTGAAAAATAAAAGAAAGAGTGTGAAAAGTTCGTTTTCACTTTTCTTGTTTCTTTTTTTACCTGGTCCACTAAAGCCTGTCAAGATTCAAGAATAATATGTTTGTTCTTACGCCCCAAATTAGTTCAAATGTAGTGCAGTCATAATTCAGAACAAGTAGCATATTTTTTATTACAGGAATTACAGAATAAAACCCAACCAGTTGGCGAAAAACATAATGAAAACCGATTTTGTGTCGTCCTCTTCTGTAGGCCAAAAGAGGTAGCCTACTCGGTGAGAGAGTCCGCTTTAAACTAAACATGCTACACACAACGCTGTTTTGCGTGCGCGCACGGTGCGTGTGTGTGTGTGTGCGCGTGTCTCTCTCTCTCTCTCTCTCTCTCTCTCTCTCTCTCTCTCTCTCTCTCTCTCTCTCTCTCTCTCTCTCTCTCTCTCTCTCTCTGTGTGTGTGTGTGTGTGTGTGTGTGTGTGTGTGTGTGTGTGTGTGTGTGTGTGTGTGTGTGTGTGTGTGTGTGTGTGTGTGTTGGAGAGAGAAAGAAGGAGAGATACGTTAAGTACAGTTGTTCTCGCCCGGCCTGGCTCTCATCTCGCTCTCTCAGCGGTGGAATGCCTATGCGGCGTAATCGCGGTTCCCTCTCCCTCAGGTTGGCCCCGGGAGAGTCGCAGCAGACTGCACTGGTGTCGTTACCGTTACGTTACCGCCAGCCCTGCGCATGCTGAAGTATTTACAAGCCCCGCTGTAAGTGCTCGGCTGACTGATTACTCTCCAAAACAACTGTACACGCGCCCTCCCGCGCCTCCCATTACCGCCCATTGGACACGTCAAGTGGTGCAGCGGAGCAGCTCGCCTCGAGGGCAGGTATTGATAGGTCCCGTAATGAAGTCTAATTGCCCGCGGGACGGGACAGCGGCCGTTAACTAATATTAAACAGGCATCGCATTCATGCTCGCGCGCTGTAACGGCCCGAGGAGGGCGACTGGTCACTCTTGTTAATCACCCCCTTTGATTTCCCGCGCGTGTTTTCTCGGTTGGGGAGTCTCGAGGTCAGTGTAATGAGTCGCAGCAATAAAAACCAATTAAGATAATCAACACACACACACACACACACACACACACACACACACACACACACACACACACACACACACACACACACACACACACTCTCTCTCTCTCTCTCTCTCTCTCTCTCTCTCTCTCACTCTCTCTCTCTCTCTCTCTCTCTCTCTCTCTCTCTCAATCACAAACACACACACTCACACAAACATACAAAAACACACACACACACACACACACACACACACAATTTAGATAATCAGCTGTAATCAGACAAGCTGCAGACAAAAGGTTGAAAGGGGGTTTTGAGGATTGCTGTATCTAATCTGCTGCTCACTGGTTATAGTGCTGGCGCTATCTCCACACACACACACACACACACACACACACACACACACACACACACACACACACACACACACACACACACACACACACACACACACACACACAGCATCACAGACACACACAGCATCACAGACACACACGCGCGCACGCACACACACACACAGCATCACTGCTCTAGGCAACCTCTCTGAAGTCTTGAAAGCCTCCCCAGTGTCAGTCTGCCGGGGCATTTTCAGTGGAGCCAGATAGGTTTCACTCTCAGTGGGGTGTGTGTGTGTGTGTGTGTGTGTGTGTGTGTGTGTGTGTGTGTGTGTGTGTGTGTGTGTGTGTGTGTGTGTGTGTGTCTGGGATGGTTCTGTTTCTGACATGACATAGACTTCCTTTACTGCCCCTTTTGTGCCCCCAAAGCACACATACACACTCTCTCTCTCTCACACACACACACACACACACACACACACACACACACACACACACACACACACACACACACACACACACGCACACACTTACACACACACACACACACACACACACACACACACACACACACACACACACACACACACACACACACACACACACACACACACACACACACACACACACACACACACACACACGCACGCACGCACGCACACATTGTTCCTGAAAACCATGTTGTGTACAAAGAGAATTACTCTTGATGCTTGATGTGTGTGTGTGTGTGTGTGTGTGTGTGTGTGTGTGTGTGTGTGTGTGTGTGTGTGTGTGTGTGTGTGTGTGTGTGTGTGTGTGTGTGTGTGAGAGAGAGAGAGAGAGAGAGAGAGAGAGAGAGAGAGAGAGAGAGGCGTGTGAGTGTGTGTGTGTGTGTCTGAGTGGACCCACTGCCTTATATTACTGTGAAATCAAAATCGAATGAAAAACAAAAAAAATGTTTTTTTTTGTATTTCTGAAGCCCAGTCAAGTTTCTGAAGCTCAGTCAAGTTGACATAGCATGGACTTGCTTACGCTCAGCACTGCACAGCACAGCACAACATGTTATGTCAGCAGAGCACACTAGTTCATCACTGCACAGGCAGTACAATACAGCACAGTCTCAACGCAGCACTGCATAGCACAACACAACATACTACGTCATCACAGCACACTACCCAATCACTGCACAGCACAGCACACTACTTCAGCTCATCACTGCACAGCACAGCACTGCACTACACAACACACTCGTGCAGCACTGCACTGCACTGCACTGCACTGCACTGCACTGCACGACACAGCACAGTTCAACACTGTACAGCACTGCACTACACAACACATTACCCTAGACTAGGCTAGCTCAGCAAAACACACAAGCTCATCACTGCACAACACTGCACAGTTCAAAACTGCACACCTCAGCACAGCACACTACCTCATCACTGCACTGCACAGCACGGCACAGCACAGCACAATGCAACAGCTCATTACTGCACAATACACTAGCGCAGCACTGCTCAGCACTGCATAGGACAACACACAACTTCACTGCCCACAAACAGCACACTACCTCAGCACGACAGCACACTACCTCAGCACAGCACACTACCTCAGCACAGCACACTACCTCAGCACAGCACACTAGCTCAGCACTGCATACTACTTGTACCTCAGCACAGCACACTACCTCAGCACAGCACACTACCTCAGCACAGCACACTACCTCAGCACTGCATACTACTTGTACCTCAGCACAGCACACTAGCTCAGCACTGCATACTACTTGTACCTCGGCACAGCACACTACCTCAGCACTGCACAGCACAGCCTGGCATGGCATTACCCAGTACAACTCCACACATCACATCACAGCAGAGCAGAGGACCACACAACACAACACAACACAGCACGGCACCGCACACACACACACACAAGAGACAGCCCCTAGTATTACACAGCACAGTACAGCACAGCACAACACAGCACAGCTCAGCACACCCCTAGTGTAACCGAGGTCATCCTGGGCAGTCAGGCAATAGTGTTGTCCAGTGTGGTGTTGTCTGGTTTTACTCAGTTACCCAGTGTTGTTCAGCACAGTGTAGCCCAGTGTTGCCAAGTGTCGTGTAACTCA
>NC_085880.1:22930456-22932956 GCF_034702125.1 Engraulis encrasicolus
TTCGTCAAAGCCCTTTTTTGATTTTCGTCATTTAGACTAAGACTAAGACTAAATTGGGAAGGCAATGACTAAAATATGACTAAGACTAAAATTGATTTTCGTCATTGTGACTAAGACTAAGACTACATTTAAAAAAGCAGACTAAATTAACACTGGTGTTAAAGAGAAGGAGAACTAGTGTGTGAAGAAGTTTCATTCTGCACAGTGTGATATATTTGTTTTAAAAAGCAGCGTGCGGAGAAGGTTTATTCTGTACAGTCAATGATATATGTTAAAAAGAGAAGCAGTGTGTGGAGAAGTTCTATTATGTATAGTGTTGACTAAAATGACTAAAAATTGACTTAGACTAAAATTGTTTTTTGTCATTTAGACAAAAACTAAGACTAAATTGGGAAGGCAATGACTAAAATATGACTAAGACTAAAATTGATTTTCGTCATTGTGACTAAGACTACGACTAAATCAAAAAAAGGTGACAAAATTAACACTGGTATGGGTGTGTGTGTGTTAGTAGTGGGAGTAGCACCTCTGTCCTGGATGTGCACATTGTGGTCAGTGGCCACTGTAAGGCGGTAAAGTGGTAAATATGTGCAGTGGTGTGTGTGTATGAGGGGGAGGTATTGTACAGGTTATACAGTATAGTGAATTTTTGGCGAGATGTGAGGTACTCTGTGTGTGCGCGCATGCTTGCGCGCGCGTGTGTGGATGTGCGTGAGTGTGTGTGTGTCATCTTGCGTAACCTCTCAGGAGTCATAACCTTTGACCTGCTGCTCTGTGTCACTGCTTCATCTCCTCATCCACTTGACAGCTGTGTGTGTGTGTGTGTGTGTGTGTGTGTGTGTGTGTGTGTGTGTGTGTGTGTGTGTGTGTGTGTGTGTGTGTGTGTGTGTGTGTGTGTGTGTGTGTGTGTGTGTGTCTTTGTGGACGAACAGTAGTGGTATGTGCTGGTTCATCATCACTGTACCTTTTTGGGCCACAATGCAAAACACACACGCAGGTACACACACACACACACACACACACACACACACACACACACACACACACGATCATAAAAATCACAAATTACCACACAATTGCAATATTAACATTGCAGTTTTTATCAGCAGTTATAAATGCTGATTTTGCTGTTTTTGTCCCGTAGGGGACAGGGGCGCATTAGAGGGTGTCGGCCAGGGCGCCAGACAGTCATTGTAAGATTGCCACTGCATGAGCAGTAGGCCTACTGTAGAATAGCTCACAGCACATGAACACATAGCCACACTGCCAAGCATGCATACGCACGCACCCACGCACACACATGCACACGCACCCACGCGCACACATGCACACGCACACACACATACACACACAAACCTGTAGCTCTCTGTCTGTCTGTATCTCTCTTTTTCTCTCTCTCTCACACACACACACCTACGCACACACACTCACACACGTACACACACACGCACACATGCACACGTACACACACAACCCCCAGAGGTCCTCTGCCATTTCCGGCATTGACTCCAGAAGAGATTTCTGTCCCAGCGTGGCGGAGAGTGAACCATGTCTCACACACACACACACACACACACACACACACACACACACACACACACACACACACACACACACACACACACACACACACACACACACACACACACACACACACACACACACACACACACACACACACACACACACACACACACACACACACACACACACACACGTGCACACACACACAAACACACACGTCCATTTCATGTCGCAGCGTGGTGGCGAGTAAACCATGTCAGGAGTCGTTAGTGCGCCTGAAAGCAGATACGCCTCTCAAGGCCGCTCTCCCAGGGATACACACACACACACACACACACACACACACACACACACACACACACACACACACACACACACACACACACACACACACACACACACACACACACACACACACACACGCATGCACACACACACACATGTACACACACACACACACACACACACACACACACACACACACACACACACACACACACACACACACACACACACACACACACACACACACACACACACACACACACACACACACCGCTCTCCCAGGGATACACACACACACACACACACACACACACACACACACACCGCTCTCCCAGGGATACACACAGACACACACACTCACACTACATGCACACAGTTCACAAATCATACAAGACAGAGCAGAGAGAGGAGGAAGGCACTGCTTTCACTGCCTGCGTGTGTGAGAGAGGAGGAAGGCACGTTTTAAATGTCCTATAAAGTGCCTAGTTGTTATAAAGTGTGTGTGTGTGTGTGTGTGTGTGTGTGTGTGTGTGTGTGTGTGTGTGTGTGTGTGTGTGTGTGTGTGTGTGTGTGTGTGTGTGTGTGTGTGTGTCTAGTAGGTACAGTATAAAAGTGTCTGCTTGTTCGACTTGCTCGTGTTTTCTTTTCTTCTCTCTCGTCTTTCACTCGGCCCTGTTCCTTCATGTCAGCA
>NC_085880.1:22942956-22947956 GCF_034702125.1 Engraulis encrasicolus
GCATAAGAACTTAGGTAAAATATATAATATATACACGGGGTATGAGAGGATGCGCTATGCGTGTGTGTGTGTGTGTGTGTGTGTGTGTGTGTGTACGCTATGCGAGAGAGAGAAAGAGAGAGAGAGAAGGAGGAGGCGCGCGCTCGGTGGGCGCCGCGCACTTCTGTTACCGCGTGTGCGGAGCGGTGGGAGGAGAGAGAGAGTGAGAGATGTATGTTCGGTATGAACTCTGGCTCAAATGATTCTGCGCAGCTCGGGCGCGCATAACCGAAATATGAGATACAATTTTCTGATCTGCGGCTAATCCATAAAATTATTCACAATGCAGCACCCCCACCCCTAAGAACATTTGTTCAACCCTGCTCTGAATTGATGAGCAGAACGTCAAGATCCACCATTAGGGGTGATTGTAGTCTCCCAATCCGACGAACTGCTTTTGCTCAGTCAGCCTTCTCCTTCAGGGCAACCAAAACATGGAATAGTCTACCCAGTAACCTAAAAAGTATTCCTGATTATGAGGCCTTCTCAAGGGGTGTGAAAAAATGGATATTAACCAACCAGTCTTGTCAACATTAACACTGTATGCCATTTTAGTGTGTGTGTGTGTGTGTGTGTGTGTGTGTGTGTGTGTGTGTGTGTGTGTGTGTGTGTGTGTGTGTGTGTGTGTGTGTTTGACCTATGGCCTATGGATGTGCTTACTTGTTTATATCTTGTCTATGTTATTGTATTTTAATATTTGTTTTACCTGTCCAGGGACTGCAGATGGAAATTAGCTATATAGCTATAATCTGGCACAAGCCATCTTTTTACTTCTGTAATCAATGTGTATTGTGCATGGTCCCTGTTGAACTAAACTAAATAAACTAAACTAAACTAAACTAAACAAGGAGGAGCGTCAAGCTTTCGGCTGATGAAGCGGGAAACTATCTTCAAGATAAGAATTCAAGCTGATCAGAGAATACCGTCCCTTGTTTAAAGGTTTTACAGTATAAGTGGGGGGAAGGGAAAGGGGCGCTTGGCGTTCTTTCCAACAATAGCTTACGTCCTCGACTCGATAGCTCTATGGGTTAAAAACACTGGTACGTGTATCTCTGTGAGTGGATAATTTACATGTGGGTGCATGTATGGCACTACTGCAACTACCGGTATGCAGGGCTCTAAATTAGCACTAGCCAACCGGCCAAATGCAGGTAAAATTTCAGTTTGGCGAGTAGAAACTAGCCACTTTGACCCATTAGTGAGTGTGTGGCAGGCTAGTGAAATTAACATTCACTAGCCATTTTGGCTGGTGATGAAAAAAGTTAATTTAGGGCCCTGTCGGTATGTAAACTAAGAATAGCGTGTGGCTATTTGTGGTGATCAGAGGGGAGAAAGAGAGAAAGGAAAGAAAGGACAGATAGAACAAAATAACCCAAACTCTACAAGTGTGGATATTTGAACACAACTCCTCAAAGCTATGTGACAGTCCTAACTGCATATCTATGCCCAATTCAGTGCTTACTGCGTTATCCTTGGTAGGAAGAGAGAGAACCCTTTGATCTCTCGGGGCGAGATGGATGCGCACTTCCTCGTGCACGCAAATTCCTTTGTTCTCCACTAGCGCTCAGGTCCTGTCTGTGGGTCCGAGCGATACCACGCGGTTCCGGGCGTGAGGTTGCAATATGTCCAAAGAGTCTTGCGTCGTTGAACAGGGAAAGGAAAGGGGTATTTCGTTGTGTAATCCGATGATCTTTGCCGTGCCGTTCTGCGAAGGACAAGTGAGAAAGGGTTGCACGTGGGTCCGTTCCACGCGCTCGCCAACTCTGCAACTGTACCGGGTTGTCCACTCTCTTGGGGGACAGACCATCAGGCCTCAACCGAATCTCCTTCGACTCCAGGGAGGTTCCTTTGATTTCGGTACTAGTAAACGGTTAACGATCGTCCATACAAACGTTATCCTATAGCGTGTTGGGTTCCTCGTCCTGGCAGTGTTCGCAAGATCACGCGAAATATCGCAATGGGAATGCGATACACAAACGAAAAACCGGTTGAAGGAAGAAATATATCGACCGTAGTGTTAACCTGGCCAAGATAACTTACAGTTTCAATAATTTCTAAAATAGATGTCTCCAAGGAGACTCGTGGTCCCGAGATGTTGTGTTCACCTCTGAACGAGGGAGTCGGGCCAAGATTCATACCTTGACCTGGGTTTTATAGGTAGGGGGCGGGGCTGAGCCACGTATGTAATTCGAACCAGGTACAGTATAGAAAATGGCGTCTGTAATGTAGGCCTATTTTACAAAATGGCGGCATTCGTAAAATGAGGGGAAATGAATTAACTTAGGTGTAGAAGTCCCTACAACTCCCAGCCAGTTTCATAATTTTTTGTCATTTTTGAACAGCCACCGAATATTTTTTCTTAGATATACAGACACACGTTCCCATGTGAATCCCAGCTTGCTACAGGTCTTTACGGCATGCATGGCACTTGAACCCATTCCAACGGAGAAAAAGCCTTTTTTGTCATGGATGTGCTCTTTGACTCTCCGAGTTTAAATTGAGGATCTAAATATATTTTCATGCCCCAAAGAGAAGACCAGTCGCTTCCAAGTTAACTATTTTCATGAAAAAACACCTGGATCACTTCTGTTTACTGCTAATATTATCACTGGAAGAGCTAGTTACTAGTGTATCCTGATGGGCATGTCAGTCATTCAATAGCAAAAAGTAGATGCGCTGAAGTACCAGAGGCGTAAATCATACATGGGCCCTTGACTTGAAGAAACGGGCCCCCTCCACATGATATTAGGCCCTCTTTCGGGGGCCCATTCTTGGGATCTTGCAAGGAGGCCTGAAGTACTTTTGTTACGCCAATGCGAAGTACACTCACCAACGTTAGTTTCTGCTGCTGTGTTGTGCTGTTTTTTCATTCCAAACTTCCATTTCCATACCTAATTTGATGACAGCAAACCTCCTTATCCTTCTGTAAACCTGTGTTTACGATAAGCTAGCAAAGCCCTGACAGGAAGCTAGGTATGTTTTGATTACCCAGGCGCCTTGATGTGACGTGAACAGGAAGTGTGCATGATTTCATTCGCTGTAATAACACTCAAAAATACTGCATTGTGATAAGTTGCACAGATGAAATATCCAAATAATGACTTTGTAGGAGTTTTGACTGTAGATGTTTTCATGATCTATGTGAGTTCTGTTCATCGCATAATTACTAAAATCACACAGAACGTGCATTAGAATGTGTAGATTCAGAATCCACTAAAAGCAGGGCTGTAGTGGTCAAATTAGAGGTGGGTAAACTATGATTTTTTTGATCAGACAGACCGTGACGCGACGCAACGCAACGCGTTTTTTTTGGGGGGGGGGGGGGGGGGGGGTCATCGGTGTATCTGTGTATCTACAGATATGGAAATGGGTATGAGGCCAGGCATGATAGTAGGCCTATAAAGTATCGGTATCAATGCATCCAAAATGGTAATTTGTTTAAAAGCCACTAGAACTTTTTGGCATGAACATTCATTCGTCTACTATAAATGACATTTAAAATCTCTTCAGTTAGGCCTATTAGGCCTATCACATAATGTGTGTGATCATATGATGCAGAGTGTGCCTTTGTTACAATCCTAGATAGTAGGCCTAACACCTATAGCCTATTGGAGTAGATCAACAGCATAACAATGCAGCTCAATTTCATAGGCGTATTCCAATTTCTGCATTAGGTTTTTAAAAATAGATTCACCATCATGTAGGCCCATCTCAGCCATTCCCCACAAAGATGAATGGCATTAGGCTATATAACATTGGAAACTAATTATAAAAAACACAACATTTGTGGTGTTCAACTGAATTGATAATGAAGTGCTATTAGGCTATATTTTAGGCTTATATGTTTAGACAGCTCATAATTTACCCCTCCACTGTCATCCATTAGGCCTACTTAGCTAGGCTACTTGTAGTGGCATGCTCAGAGATTAGCAATAGGCACTGCAGCCATTAAGAGAGGAACTGGAGTTTTACCTACCATTAATAAGATAACCCATACTGCAAAGGCAATAGACAGAAGAAGAAGCTGATGAAGAAGAAGCTTAATTTCTTAACTCAGGAATGAGTCCTTCTAGCTCTGAGAACTTGCTTTTGCAAATAACTTGGAAATGTCAGATCATGAAAGAATCTTGTGACAAGGTGTAACAAAACGTGTACCTCCCTAAATGATGGATTTGGTGGTGTTACTAGGCTTACTCCTGTGTTAGGTTACTTTCATACCTGGCTTCACACGCGGGATTTTTTTGTTTTCCAACTCCACCGCGCGAACGTGCTTTGCGTTTCTATCGGCATTGCCGTCCGTAGAACCGGCGGACAGATGCGCTTTCGCTTGTAAACATGGGGCGCACTGGCTTGTCCCCTACTTCTTTCGGACACACGGTGCGAAGTGGCTAGATTTGATGAGAAGGGCGTGACTAATTTGCGAACGGTAGAGAGAAACCTGCAGTGGAGTCAAATGGAACGGAATGAACATTATAATGCAGATGAATTAGGTCTATATTTCAGGCAGTCCAACAAAATCCCGGACATTTCTGAAATTCCCCCCGCACATTTTTTTAGGTCTCAAAAGTAGGGAAAAAGAGGACGTCTGGTCACCCTATCCATGATGATTAACTATGATTAACTATGCAGGCAGGCAACTACACAACGTGTAGGCCTATGTGTTTACATATTCCCTGGATCCTGATTGGTGTCGCCGCCGCAGCCGAAAGGCACTGATTGGAAGGTCACATACCCGAATACAGAGCAGATGAAAATGATTCCTACTAAAGCGTTAAGTAGGCCTATGTTCAACAATATTTTTTAAATGACACCAAATTTATTTTGGATTATTCCAACGGCAGATCACAAGGCGCAGGGAACTTTGACGTGCGTAATTGCCATTAATAGCTACGCTATTTAGAGGTGGGTTAACGCTATAAGAGGTGGGTAAACGCTATTTCCTAAATTCCAGAGGTGCGTAA
>NC_085880.1:22955456-22960456 GCF_034702125.1 Engraulis encrasicolus
CAACTCAGAGAATACCTTAAGTTTGGCAGTTTTTTAGCAACTCAGTCAACATTGCATGTAAGCTTAACACAATAATGCATATTTTTTCTTTTTTGTGTCACTCCTCACCACATATGGCAGATTTAGTGTGAAGAGCCACCTGTACAAGATTCCTGGGACAGCAGAACATGCACCTCACGCACTACCCTGGCACCCTGGCTGAACAACCCGCAGCACATCATCTCCAGCTGAGAGGGGGACTCATACATTCATTTGAAATCAGCTCTACTGAGGTGAAATGATCAAGAGTCAAAAGCATGCTGAAGAGATAAACTTGATGATGGCTATGTTTATTTAATTAGCATTGTTTATATAGATTACACATTCCTTGTAAAAAAAAAAATAATTAAAAAATTAGTTGTCGGAGCAAGATAACATGCACTGCTCCACCTGGGTGTCTTCAGCAGTATGCACAGACTGTAACAACAGACTTATGCACAGACTACTACCTATGCAGTGTTCAACACTCAGAATGTATCTGTTACCACCATTTGCCATTAAATCACTTACTATCCAGGATCTCTGAGTCTGTTGTCTCAATTTCAAGTGCGACCCGTTTTCGGGGTGGTGGACGAACTGTGTCTTGAGATTTAGGGGGGTTGGGACAGTCTACTAGCCAGGGTACGGCCATTGGCAGTAGGCCAGATTTCCTGCAGAATGCAAAGTATTGTAATGTTTATATTTCTACAAACACACTGTAAGCCCAGTTATGAATTGTCTGAGTAAAAAATGTTGAAGGTGTAATCAAAACTTTAGTGTTGCACAAATGAACATATATTGACTTTTTTGTACAATGAACAAAGGCTTTGCCACTCAGATGCAGCAATATACAAATTGTTGAGTGCATGGCAAAGTTCTTAAAGGTTGAGGGGGATGGCCTCTTGTTAGTGGACTGGAATGGCCTTTGGTGAACAGGGGGCATGGCTAGACGGTGAATGACTGCAGCATCCTGGAAGGAACATAAATACAAGCCATGATTCTCCATGTCATACAGTGTGTGTAACCTGTTGCGGATCCTGACGACGCTCTCTGCTTGTGAGGAGCAAAAGCCTTATGCTTGATTCAAGCCAGCAATGGTAGAGGAGGAGCACTCAATGTGTGGCTCTCTAAATATGTAATTAGTTGTATTTTTTTTGTAAAGCAACCCAACATTTTAAATTATTTTTTGTGAATATGTGTGTTTTGAATTTGCAACATTACCACAAGTAATCAGGCTAAACATCTGGGTTTACAGTATGTTGAAAACTTATAGAGTATCAAGTGTCATTTTCAGAATATGAAATGGCAATGTCTCTACCTGTCCAATGGGTTCACAAATTGTGAAATGGCGAAATGGTCACTGCATACTTTCCTATGCTTCATTTCATCGGTCTGTAAACCACATAGGTCCTCCCGCCTGATGTTATTAATCCATTCTGCACACCTGCAGAAAATAACAGTAGTGTGTTTTAATATCACAGATATCCTTGGTTAACATTTGCGCTGGTTCATGTTTTCTATTTTGCCACTAGGGGGAGATACAACACAAATTATAGGGGTCTGGCTTTTTTGTTGAAATTGAGTTTCCGTCAGAGGAAAGTCTATGTGAGTTTCTCCACTTCAATAGGACAAGGACTGGATACTTTGCCGTGGATATGTTTTAGTCTGGCGATTTTAAAGTTAATTGAGTTAAATTTTGAAAGGAAAATGTTAGATGCATATGTGGGCATCATCATAACACGAATAAACAAAGCCCACTGCACAGTTGTCAGATCATTTCAGCGCCTCGATTCATCATGCAGTGGGTTGTTGCGCTAGCAGGCTATCCAACTTTGTTTTACGGCGACATAACGGTGGCATCATCTGCCTACCCAACACATCCTTTTAAGGTAAGACAATTAGTTAATATAGCACTTGATGTGGCACGTCGTTGGCGTATTATATACGAGCAAAATAATAGTTTCTAGGTGACGTATGCTATGCTAAAACTGTGGTGGGAGGTGCTGGACATTGAAAACAGCCTTCCTTGCAGATCATCGACAGTATGCATTTCTAAATCAGAAGTGAAAAAAGGTACTCGGTAGGCCTAGAAAATTAAATGTTGTGCTCGCATTAGAAGTTAAGCACACAAAGTTATGTCTTTTGACACACAATGTTCTCATCATGTTGCTCAAATATCATTGTGCCCATCTGACATCTGCACATCAGGCTTAGGCTATCAAAACGAAACTATACCTTTTTTTTTCTTTGGGAAATGAATGAAATGCCACCTCCTTGTTCCTTCCTGTGGACTTGTAACACCCTACAGCAGCACATTGTGTGCCTATATATTTTGGTGTATTTGGGGCATTTGGGTCCTTTGCGTAATTGTGATCGGTGTTAGCCATGTTTTTGACTGATGCTGAATGAATGAACCGTTGGCGACGCGTCCTTGACTACCAAAATCAAAATGGCGGACGGCGTCGGTGAGGTAACAATACAGGCCAATAGAACTTTCCCCTCTCTTCTTCTTTCCTCTCTGCATGATCTTCACCTCAAACCAAGTGTTCTTGCACATGGTTACACATTTGTGTTACACATGATGATACCTGTGATGCCTGTCATGATACCTGTGATATGGTCAAAGCCTCCAATATCTAATGCATCAATGGGGTGACATAATATTATAGATCTGACACCATGCTTGATTTTTGGTAGGGTGTCCTTTTCCTTAAATACTTTCTTGCAGAATATGCAAACATGCTGTTTGTGTGCATCACTGAAAAGCTGTACTATTGCTTCATCTGACCTTAAAACATTCATAAAAGGGCTGTGCTTTCCCTATATTCTCTTATACAGTCTTCAAGTGTTCCCTTTTATGACTTTCATGAAGCAATGTGGTCTGTGTTTACCTCCAACCAAAAACCAAAACTTTGTGTAGTGTTTAACTTGTGATGCTTTTTGGAAAAAACTTAACCAGTTCAAAGTTGACCTTCAGGTATGTAGATGTTAGACCCTGTGTTTTGTCATTATTTGCACCGACTTCTACAGACTTCTATCATCATTTCTTCCCTTAACCCCACATCCAAGGATGTTCTTTACAGCTCCCTGTTTGGCAAATTTCTGAATAACACAGCACAGTGTTGGAAATGGTATACTAGGGTCTTTTGAGATGACCTTTTATTATTTGGAGGTCTTGTTTTTGCAAATAATTGTATTTCTGGTGTCCTCAGGCAGCCCATCTGTTTTCACATTTGTCAAAGACACACAAGATGTAACAGGTGGCTATTTAAAACACAAATATAAAAAAATCCTTGCCTAATTCATGTCCTATGGGCAAAAGCAATTTGTCAAAGGTGATTCCCATTTGTTATCTACCATATTTGAGTCAAATTAGGTTTCCACAATGGTATCCAGTAAAGGGTGCCAATACCAGTGGTTCCAGGAGCTTTAGCTTCTTCATTTTTTCCCTCTCGTAGTTTAGTATTCATTGCTGTTGATCCTTTTTACATTTAGTATCAACCACAAGCTATCTATAGAAAAATCCTGGTTGACCTTATTATTTGTTGTTTGGAGATATGTCCCATAATGTACTTAAGCTTCAAGGGTGCCAATACTAGCTGGCGGCACTGTATATCCAACTAACATTTATACATGCATCAAATGAACATTTCTATATGCATCCAACTAAGATTAACATTTCTGAGGTTTGAGTAGAGTAATCGTCCAAGAGATGGTGACTAGCTGCAATAATACTTATTCCGAAAGTAATTTTCTCAGGAGGTGGCATTGTGAAACGTACTTTGCCACAAAAGGGGCCAGAGGCCCCTCTCTTGACAGAATGGCCAGCTTTCTGCCAGTCTCTAGGGTACCAAAACCTGGGTGGCAGGCTTCAAAATCGTTGAAAAAACGCTTCCTTATATTTTCAGATATTTTACACTGAAGAAGGAAGTGCACCCCTGTTTCAACCTCCCCTGTCTGACAGTGACCACATATTCGGTCCTCCTTGGGCAGCCAGGTTTTCCTGTGTCTGCCTGTTTCCACTGCAAGGGTGTGGTCACTTAGCCTGAATTTGGTCAGGATTTGCCTCTGCTTCGCATCTCTGACAGAGAGATATTCTGCTAATGGCTTTGGCTGGTAGTTTGATTTTTCCAGTGTTCCAAATAGTTCTCTTTTTCTTGTTTGATGGCTGTTTTGACACAAATTCTTGGTTCGGAAGCAGTGCTGGTCTGAGCTTGATGTGTATTAGTTGTTGTTAATGGGTTAGTAAGCTTCAGTACCAGCTGGCATAAGGGACTCTTTGTGGGGTTTTAAGGCCTCAAACTGGAGTGTATTTTTGGGACTTGATTTTAAATGCATCCAAATTTTCAATGCTCGTTTTTGAATGGGTATCGCTAATGGGTAACGGCCTAATTCTGCCCGACATGCGTTGTTTGAGTGCATTCACTGCCTTGCTGAAACTACCTGATGCAGTAATGACCAGATCCAGGTAAGTGAACTGCATCGTGTGCTCCAGGGCGGTGCTGCCCAGAGTGAACAGGTATCTGTTTTCCTGACATCTGGGTTTCTTTTGGAATATCATGATTTTTGTTTTTGTTGGATTTACTGTCAGGGCCCAGGTCTGGCAGTAGCTTGCCAGAATGTCTAAATCAGGGGTGTCAAACTCATTTTGGGAAAGCAATGCAATACTGATAATCCTATGCAACATTTCATTGATTTCATTAATTCATTGCCAACCATCAATGAATAAAATACGGGACAGTTCATTTTTGCGGGGGTCTGGGGGTCTTACCCCAGAATATTTTGTATTTCTTAGATGTAATTTCCTGCAATTTAACGCATTTTAACAACCTGTTTTCTGTTTCAGCTCAATGCGAACCAATACAAATACTATTATATTTATTATTTAATTATAACCAATACCAATACGAAGAAGTATTAAAGGGGTATGCCACTATTTTGGGGCTTAATACAGTTAAAATCGTTGGCCAGGGTTTATAAAG
>NC_085880.1:22965456-22980456 GCF_034702125.1 Engraulis encrasicolus
TTGTTTCAATAACCTTCTGCAATGTCAGGATTTGTTTACTTCCAGTGCTGCATGAAATTTTCATAAAAATCTTCTACCTGCGTGGTGCTAAAATCAATGCAATAGGGCCTACTTCTATCGATTTAGGCCAACAAAAACTACCGGTAGGCCTGCGCACGCGCGTGTTTGTGTGTGTTGAGAAGGGCTGGGGATTGAAATGCCAAGTCATACCAGGTATAAATGCATTGATGAAAACTCACAAGTTCACCTCAAGGACAGGAAGTGGGGCACCTTTACTTACCACTGACTGCAGTTTTCTTGCGGTTTGCCCTCCCCTCTTCTGGAAGATTTTCACCAGGTCATCACAGTGAAGGTCCAGCTGGGAACTTTAACTGCAGTGGCATAGTGGTAACGCGTCAACTCTGCATGGATCTGAAATGACAAAAAAAAAAAAAAGCCCAGAAGACAACATGTTAAAGGTGCACTGTGTAATATTTTGGTTTATTTCCAGAATTCATGCTGCCCATTCACAAATGTTACCTTTTTCATGAATACTTGCCACCACATTTTTCATGAATACTTGCCACCACCATATTCTAAGTATTCATTATGACTGGGAAAATTGCGCTTTTCATACATGAAAAGGGGGATCTGCGCCATTTTGAATTTCAGCTGCAAAACTTACTGTAGGCTAAACTAATAAATATTGGTTTGTAATTTAGTAAATATTCATGAAAAGATCAAATTTGGCAACATGCAGCACTATTTCAATGAGCAGCATAGTTGCAGTACCCATTCTGGCCACATCCTACACAGGAAACACTTAATATCATAATGTCATGGGTATCATACAATTCACAAGTCAGTACTTCCTACTGAGTAGAAACATTACCTCTCCAATATCCAACATTTCTGGCCAGCAGGACCTGAAGTCGGTGGCCATGGGCATGTCGCTGATGATCTCCTGCTGGTGCAACACAAATGTCTGTCAAACAACATGATCTTGATAAGCAAAACACATTCATTACTTAATCATTTTCCTATCAATGCAAAATGAGGTGTTCAGGTTGATAACAGTCTTTGTTTCCACATGCCCCCAGCCCACCCCCCAGTCAGATGAAGGGAGAAATATGACATTAACATCACATTATGACATTACCAAACTACTGGTAGGCCTGCGTGCATGCGTGCGTGCGTGCGTGCGTGTTGAGAAGAGCTGGGGATCGAAATGCCAAGTCATACCAGGTATAAATGCATTGATGAAAACAAGTTCACCTCAAGGACAGGAAGTGGGGCACCTTTACTTACCACTGACTGCAGTTTTCTTGCGGTTTGCCCTCCCCTCTTCTGGAAGATTTTCACCAGGTCATCACAGTGAAGGTCCAGCTGGGAACTTTAACTGCAGTGGCATAGTGGTAACGCGTCAACTCTGCATGGATCTGAAATGACAAAAAAAAAAGCCCAGAAGACAACATGTTAAAGGTGCACTGTGTAATATTTTGGTTTATTTCCAGAATTCATGCTGCCCATTCACAAATGTTACCTTTTTCATGAATACTTGCCACCACATTTTTCATGAATACTTGCCACCACCATATTCTAAGTATTCATTATGACTGGGAAAATTGCGCTTTTCATACATGAAAAGGGGGATCTGCGCCATTTTGAATTTCAGCTGCAAAACTTACTGTAGGCTAAACTAATAAATATTGGTTTGTAATTTAGTAAATATTCATGAAAAGATCAAATTTGGCAACATGCAGCACTATTTCAATGAGCAGCATAGTTGCAGTACCCATTCTGGCCACATCCTACACAGGAAACACTTAATATCATAATGTCATGGGTATCATACAATTCACAAGTCAGTACTTCCTACTGAGTAGAAACATTACCTCTCCAATATCCAACATTTCTGGCCAGCAGGACCTGAAGTCGGTGGCCATGGGCATGTCGCTGATGATCTCCTGCTGGTGCAACACAAATGTCTGTCAAACAACATGATCTTGATAAGCAAAACACATTCATTACTTAATCATTTTCCTATCAATGCAAAATGAGGTGTTCAGGTTGATAACAGTCTTTGTTTCCACATGCCCCCAGCCCACCCCCCAGTCAGATGAAGGGAGAAATATGACATTAACATCACATTATGACATTACCAAACTACTGGTAGGCCTGCGTGCATGCGTGCGTGCGTGCGTGCGTGTTGAGAAGAGCTGGGGATCGAAATGCCAAGTCATACCAGGTATAAATGCATTGATGAAAACAAGTTCACCTCAAGGACAGGAAGTGGGGCACCTTTACTTACCGACTGCAGTTTTCTTGCGGTTTGCTCTCCCCTCTTCTGGAAAATTTTCACTAGGTCATCGCAATGGCGGTCCAGCTGGGAAAGAAACTTTAACTGCAGTGGCAGTGGTGACGCGTCAACTCTGCATGGATCTGAAATGACACACACACAAAAAAAAATCAGAAGACAGTATGTTTAAGCTGCACTGTGTAACAGGTCATCGCAGTGGAGGTCCAGCTGGGAAAGAAACTTTAACTGCAGTGGCATAGTGGTAACGAGTTAACTCTGCATGGATCTGAAATGACAAAAAAAGGCCCAGAAGACAGTATGTTAAGGAACACTTAATGTCATGGGTATCATACAATATACAAGCCAGTACTTCCTACTGAGTAAAAACATTACCTCTCCAATATCCAACATTTCTGGCCAGCAGGACTTGAAGTCGGTGGCCATGGGCATGTCGCTGATAATCTCCTGCTGGTGCAACAATGTCTGTCATAGAACATGATCTTGATAAGCAAAACATATTCATTACATAATTACAGTATTTTCCTATCAATGCAAAATGGAGTGTTCAGGTTGATAACATTCAGTGTTTTAAACCCCCCCCAACACACATACAGAAGTAGTACAGTTAAATAGTAAAGCAGGAGAGCCAGACTGCGTGGACCACTGCTGTCAAGAGGTTTTATGTTGTGGCAATCGCGTTCTACTAAGCAGTGACGGCAGTGCCACGAGACAGGATACAAGTACACGTTTAAAATAAGTTATATTGAAGCCTTTCATGTATGCCTGGCCCAATAAAACCTACTAAGACAACATGACTAAATAACTGATTACGTGAATACTAGTGCTTACTTCCACCATTATGGAGAAATTATATGAGGGAGTAACTAAAACGGCAAGTTAGAGCTGATTACACGAAAGGGGGGTTGAACAGAAACTTAACAACTGCAGGAAGCCAGCGACTAAACAATAGGATAATATTACAAGCAATATGTTCTGGGGAAATCGCATAGCCTGCGAAGCGTGAAGGCACCATGTATCATTCCATCAGTGGTCTAAGTACAGTGCATTATTCAGTCATCTCTATCACCGTGATATCACGGAATGATACAGGGTGCCATAACGCCACGTACAAACATGTGCCCATTTCCCCGTAGATATTTACAGCTCCTACCTAAACCGTCTCTGTTAGAGGCACCATACTTTTGAGGTGCGCGTGCGTTACAATCACGGTTCTGCAGTTCAGACACATATTCACTTAGTTTGACCAGGAGTACATTAACGGTGGGTAAGATATTTTAACATGGTGGGAACCCTGTAGCTAGCCCAGTCGATAGCTAATGTAACCGTCTTCACCCACAGGAGAAGACGCGAGCTTCGCAGTTCTACCAGCCTTTTCTACACGGGGTCACGTCACACAGAGCTCCTCGAGGGTTTCGAGCCGTTCACTCGCTCCTCGGCATGCAACCAGAGGAACCAACACGACTGTTTATGAAGTAATACTTCTCTGTCACAAAATACTACTACCCTCTATTAACCCTATCCAGACTGGGGGGGGGGGCTATAAGTGCCCGCACCAACTTTGATGTTGTATAATTCCTTAACGACTTCAGCTATGACTACGAAACTTTGTGACTTTTCCTAACATTTAGTTGGCTACAGTTAGGTACCTAAAGATTAGGTTTATCATTTTTGTCGTTGCCATGGCAACGGTTTTCTGACAGGTATGTCTGACCAAAAATCACTTTACCATATCTATGACGCCATATTTTTTCATATTTTTTTGTTATTTCCATTAGCATCAGACAACTTTGTGAGCATTTAAGTGGTTTGAAGCATAAAATCATTAAAATTTAAGTGCATTACCTGAATTTGTTGGAAAATCCATTATGACGATATTTTGGGCATAATAAGATAATGATGTCATAATGACGCCATAAGTAAGGGTTAACGTTCGGCGAGAAGGTCGCTACCGTGGAATAGCAGCACGACAGAGAGAATCTTTAGACCCCGACACGGAGCGGAGGGGTCTTGTTCTCTCTGAAGTGCTGCTATTCCACAAAGCGACCGACTCGCCGAAAGTTAACCCGCTTATTATATGGATATACTTAAATGATTCACACATGCGGGGACATTTCTTTAGACCTATTTAATGTTAAGATTGTTGCTGCGCAAAACAAAACAGTGCCGTTGTGGAACACCGCTCGGCAACAGCTAGGTAGGCTAGCCAGGACAGGTGTTGTCTATCACAGCAGCTGATTAGAGTGACAAAAGACCGGACCCCCTGCGGAGTGATATGAAACATCGCTTTAGCCACTGACTTGTATACAAGCCAGTGGCTTTAGCAGTGAACGTCTTGTTGCCATTGACAGCGGTAGCCAGGACAACGGGTGCTGTCTATCACAGCAGCTGATTAGAGTCTTGTTGAAAAGTCGCTTTAGCAGTGAAAAGTCTTGTTGCCATTGACAGCGGTCTGTTATAGACCAACCCATCCGTTATCGAAAAATAACAGACGTCCGAACGTTGGGGAGCCCCGTTGAAATGAATGGAGCATTCGACAGATGACGTCACAACCATATAATAATAGATAATTACATGAAAATGATGTCATTCATAGATGTCCATATGTAGATCATCTCCCCCAAGTTTCGTAGTGATACTGTATTCCGTTCATGAGTTATGAGGGGGGGGGGGGGGTCAAAAGAGCCCCCCCCCCCCCCCCCCCTCAGGCCCAGGAATGCCAAAAAAGCCCAGTCTGAATAGGGTTAAAGTACCAATGTATTTCACTCTGAAGATTGAGAAGGAAAAACTAGGTATTCCACTTCGGTATTGATTAACTTAGACCACCACTGATTGCTAAACTAACTAACTGAAATAGTTTCGAAAATGTATTCACAGCCCTATCATCCACAAACATGGCAATTTCAATGTGGTGCGAATAACGACACGTTTATCACCAATAGAAGGATAATAAATATAAATAGTTGAATAAAAAACTTACTTTTGAATGGGGGTGTGTGGTGGACCTGCTACCAAGCAGCCAAGGGCGCGAAAGTCAAAAATGTCCGTTGATGTTGGTCTTCTTCGCATGGTCTCGTGTGAATGTCATTCATGGTTGCATTCATAACACTCTACTGCCACCAGCTTGTCAGGAGTAGCCTATTAGTAACGTTTTACATATCAAAATCATGTTCCAGTAACCTGATATAAATATGCACAACTCAAATACAAATGACACATTTCAATCCAACATGATTTAAATGTGTTTAGTGACGGTATATGAAAAAAACATGTTAGATCAATGTCCTTCTTTTGGACATATCCAAAGACCCCCTTGGATCGTTTTTTTCAGTGTAGGGGAGGAAAGGACACCTTTTTGTCAACAAGACAACGGCAAATTTGATGCTCCGTTGATCTTATGCAACAGCCAATAATAACTCTTCAAGTTGCTGAAAACTTTGTTTGTTGTCTTAAAATGGATGTAGGATTCAAAACGAACTATTTGGGGGCTGTTTAAAAGTATGCAATGTTTATAAAATAGTTTGTTTTAGGAATAGCACTAGTTAGCTGCCAGCAGAGGCATCAACAGTCACAGTGTTAGCAGCTAGCTACAGCTATTGTTCAGCCAATTCGAAATCCTTCTGCACATTGTTTGCAACAAATGTTAGTCCATAACTTTCTAAAATGAGGCATAGAGAGCTTTGTAAATCATTTGTTTACAGGCTGATACCGTCTGTGTTGTCTAACTCATTCACTATAATGCACGAACTGAAAGCTCTCAAAGCCGGTGTTCTGTCGAGATATGTTGCCTCGTCGAGATGAGCGACCGGTAGCCTTACTCGATTGTGGTGTTCTATCGATTTGCACTGCCTCATCTAAATGAGCGACCTTGATTTTCCGTGGAAGACGTTTCAATCGGCCATGGTCCACGTAGGACTGTTTTAATAACCATTAGGCCTACTTTATTTATTTCACGGACAGGGGTGTGCAATCGTTCGTGCGGAGTTTAATAAGAACGTGCGGCTGCTGACCACTAAAAAAAATGCGAGCCTCTCGTTTGTGCAAGTTAAGAAACGTGCCATATGCAAGAGACTGAGCTGCAATAACACAATTACAATAACACGCAGTTTGCGCAAATACAGGACTGGAGAAAGCGTTTGGGATCAGGGCCGCGCTACGGGTTGTTTAGCCTAATGCAGCCATTTGCTGTTGGTTTGTTTTCAATGCGACGTGGGCCTGTCTCGCAAGGCAACATTGCCGTATGAAATGATGTGCTATGGGGATAAACAAGCGCGGTTTAGAGATTCCCAGATAGGCCTAGCAGATAGTGTATTGTGGCTTTGTTTTGGCAGATGTCTGCCAATTTATCGGAAACACCTCTTTTAATGACCGGAATCATAGGCCTATTTTCAAAACATTCCCACCAGTGCTTTTCTTATTATTGTAGGCCCTACCAAACCAGCCTTGGGCTACTTAACCCATTCGAGAGTAGGCTATGCAATTTCCGAACCAGTAGTCTACTGCCGCGGTCGCACAATTCGATGGGCAATCACCCGCGAAAACCACCGCGAGGGTGTGCGCATGCGTGCGCATGCTCAGTAGCGAAAAGGATCACATCTCGACGGGTCGCTCATATAGACAGGACACCGGAGCAAGCCGAAGAGGCAGAGAAACAAGGGGGAGGCGGAGGGGAAGGAGCAGGGGGCACAAGGCTCTGCTAGCGTCTTCTGTAACCGGCATGCTGGGAATTATCGCTGTAACCTGCGGTCAGCCAGTTTATGAAAAAAAAACTTCACAGGGTCACATCTAGCGTTAATCTTGCAATAAAAAATGATCGCCGTTAAAAAGGGGTTGAGTTAACGCGATAATAATGCAATAATTTTGACAGCACTACATAATAATAAAATAAAACCGCTGTAACTGTCCAAAACAAGTGATTGAAGCGTTAATTTTCCTATAAATCAGGATTAAAATAATATAATAATAAAATCCTGTGACAGAATCTTCCAAATATAGTCAGGAATAGGACTGGAAAGTTTGGTGTATGTCAGTCATACAGAAGTGGAGTTTTAGGCCTTTGAGTGTGAGGAAAACCTCATTTTGAGAAAACGGCCGTTAAAGATTTGTATGGCAAAAATCCATAGATTTCTGGTAAAAGCCACAACGTACATAAAAAAAATGGCATTAGGATGAATGTAGGATGAATATATGCATGTATTACACTAAAACTGATAACTCTATTACATTTAAAACAGGTGAATATTTTTATTTTATCATTAATGGTATCAACATGGCATGTACAGTGCCATCATCAGTGATCTGGCTTTCGAGGTTGCAATCCTGTACCCCCTATTTCTTCCAACCATTCACTACACCAATTTTGGAGTGAAATCACCTATTTCTAGGCCATATTTGTGCACTTGAAGCATACTATTTCACTTACCAACTGGTGAAGTGAATGGCTGGTCCTCCAATTTGCATATAGCCTACCAATATGTTAGAATAGGCCCTAACAGGCCTCAGAAACTGCCAGGTTAAAAATCACAAACTGTGGAGTAGGTCCATGGATGTTATAGCATCAGAGGTTCATTTTGACCTCTCTAAACATGTATTACTGGCCATAATATTTCCAAAAGATCACACAAAAGGGTCCTTAATATTGAGAATGAATAGGCTGAAATTGAATATAGCTCATCTACTTGACAGAACAGCTATAGGCCTATCGCTACAATAGCCGCACAGTCTGGTATAGGCCTACTTATTTGTGACAGCAAGTAGTTATAAACCATGTTTATTTTTAATCATGATTAGGCCTATGGTTTTAGTAGGCCTATAGGCCCTAGGCCTAATTATTATCTAGTTTTTGGTTATGTTAAGGTTGGCTTATGAACTTCGGCCTATGGACAAACAGAATGTTTCCTGCTAGGCTACCCTTAAAGATAGGATTATTTTACTATACTTGTAATGGTGTAATGGTCTCTATTTGCTAGATGCCAGTGATTGGCAACAGCCCACATGATAGGCTACAACTAAATTGGGACACTTCTCTGTTTGTTCATGAAAGGGCCTCCTCAGCCTGTGCACACCACTGGGCCAATGAATAAAGCTCTACTTTTGTTTGTTTCTTTGTTTATACTTCACTTAAAATATAATAATAGCAATATATAATATATAATATGTAGCAGGGTGTATTTTATTGCCCATGCTTAATTGTTTTCATATATCCACTGTAGGCTACTGACTTTGGGAAGTGAGCATGTTGCAGGATGACAAGCAGCCTCCCTGCTTTGCAATGCGTGGTGGTCAACTACCTCATCCAAAGATAGTCTGTTTACACAAGCCCCTTTCCATAATGTTGAAGGAAGTAATGTTTTCTGTGCCAATGGAGTCAATTATAGACTAATAATCAATATCCAATAACCTAAGAAAATACTGGTCTATTGGAAGAAAAATATCACAGAGTTAGAGTCGCCAGGCTGGTTTCACCTCGGAACAACCTCGGCATGTTTACCTGTGCACTTCACTCGAAAACAAGCTACAAGAGTGGTTATTAGGCTATGTGAGTCAATTGTGAGCTACATCTCACAACACGTTAAATAAACACTACAATGAGTACCAATTCGTTGATTATTCAATTCAAACGCGCACTGACAGAAATTTGTGGTGCAAGGAGAGAGGGTAACCTCACTGTATTGCAAACGCGAGCCCAACGAATGCCGACAGCGTACCGAATAATTCACTTTGAAACATATATTGTCGTTTGCTTTATTGTTTACCCGTGCTTTCTGTTACATGTAAGCACGGGCTCTTGTCATTTCAATTCGTCTCGAAGAAGTGGAGAGACACGAAGTGCTCCGTTGGATACTCCTCACTCCAAAATAATCCAATGCAGCCGAGAGTGACATGTGACTGATTAGAACCAATCACAGTGCCGAATCTCCCATTCCGGCCAATCGGATTTCGTTTCAACCTTCTTTTCCTGCTTTTTTCGCCTTGTCTAAATCAATGATTGGTGGTTGACACAGCGGAAATATCCTTATTTGGAATACATGACTGTATGCGGGAAGACTCATGCTGTGTTCCATTACTCGCCCTCTGTACTGTGTACCTTGTTTGAGTGCAGTGAAGTACCCTTTCCACCCTCCGCAATTCACGAGGCGAGTACATTCCGATTCCCGTTCTGTCTGATACACTTAACGGAAATGACGGTTGGTCGCGTGACATCCGAGTTTACCAACCGCCAATATGCAATTCAACACTGAAGGCACTGTTCCTTATGCTAACACTTTTTAAAGTTACCCCTGCCTCTAATACACATGGCGATTGTCTTTGGAATCAAAACTATGCTGTTATCACGGAGATTCAACCGTTTGACAGATCTGGCACTCAACTACGTCACAAACATGGCAGCCGTTGAGTGCGAAAAGTGTACAGTAACACCACACTTCGAAAAATGGCCGTTTTGGGGGCGTTATCCGGGTAATTTACAGTACACTTTACCGTCGCGATTAGAAATGGAACACCCTGCGTACCCAAACACAGTGCGGAAAGGGCGGTAAGTACGGGTAATGGAACACAGCATCAAGCTTTCCAACGAGACCTCGGAAGGCATATAAAACCCAACGGTTGAAAATAAACACTGTGCGTAACAAGAGGAAAAACATGACAAATCAAGCTAAAAATCACAAGCGCAAGTCTACCAAATGTAATAAAATAACTATCTAATACTGTTTTTTAGACGTTTTCTTCACACCAGTGTGAAAGACAACAAGTTAAGGATGCAAACTAGCCCAAAATCTCAGATTTGACCAAGGCATGAAAAAAACGATGATTTCACCTGCCGTGTCTCGCCTTAAATCACGATTTTCCATTAAAAAAATAATTACAAAGAAAAAAAACAAGCAAACTTGGGATACAACCCTTTCTGGACAGATTTCAATGAATATTTGCAACTTTTCATGCAAAAATTGAACAAACTGAAATGTGAAATTTTCTGTAATCCCACTTTCACTTTGATATGAGAGCAGAGTGATTTCCCCCCCTTCACTGAAGTGTTAGGGTAGACTGAGTACAGTTGAGTACAGGGTACAGTCAAGACAAACCAAATATCTCTGGGTAACAACGTAACTATGATCTAATTTTTGCTGTGGACATGCGCATCGATATCCTCTTAGATCATGAGAAATTTGAAACCAGCACAGACCGCAGATCCAAAGATATTGGGAAAATGCTGTTTTCGACAGGTCAGATTTACTTTACCAGGGTCCTTCAACAATGAATATCTAATGACCAGTAGTTATCCTCTTGATATAAGTTACATGATTGCAAGCCATGATATGTGCTCTAAAAGCAGGCATATTTCCTGACATCATAACAGTTAAAACCATTTTAAAATCTTTATCAATGTGTGATCTGGCCAGAAGGGGACAGTTTAGACGCTAGCCTGTAGTGCTAATTTCACCATGTAAATCCAATGTAAGGATGCTAACGGGTACAGTTGAGTACAGTATTTTGTTATCAGCCATGCTATTAGCTCCCATGGCTATTACATCCCATTGATTAGAATGGTGTCTCAACTGTACTCTGCTATGTCTCAACTGTACCCCACCGTTTTTTAGCTAGGGTACACTTGGGACAAAAGTGCACCTTTTTTGTTTGATTAATTACATAAACATTACACATCCTACAGATATAATTCCTTGATTATATATTTGCCCACATCCTGAAAATATGTTCTGTCCAAAACAACTTTCTTTTTAGGACCTTTTAATAGTCTAATTTCTGCGTGGAAGGGGACAAAAATAAAAGTGTACCCAACTGTACTCAGTCTACCCTATTTCATATGTCCGTGTTTGCTGTCACCTATTTGAAGTGACGTTGGTTTGGGATTTCATGGAGGATTTTGAAATGCTGCTGTGGGGAGTAGACAGTAGTAGGATAAGCGACAGGTGGACACTGTTTTCTGACAGAACAGCGGTTTGCAGGTATTTGGCGTTTTCAGGTGGATATTGTCTTCGTGGATGTTACAGACATCCCAACTTTCAAAAACTAATCAAGGAGATATTTACTAAATAAACCGAAAAGTGCGCTCTCTGTCAAGTGGTCGCCTTGACCCAAGCCTACCTGAACACTGACAGACCCATTGAGAAGAGACAGGCGTGCAGTCAGGTTAAACAGAAACAAAGCCTTCATGCTCCCCCCTCGCGTGCCTGTGAAATCTAATCGAAGTAGCCAATTCCGTGGAGCTCAATGCGCGAGTTGCCATCTTGCCTGCACTTCTCATATGTTGGATGTTGGATTTCATGGGAGACTTTTAAATGTCGCTGTGGGAAGCAGACAGAGTAGGCGACAGGTGCACACTCTTTTCTGACAGAACAGCGGTTTGCAGGCATTGGCGTTTTCAGGTGGATATTGTCCTCGTGGATGTTAGACATTATAACTTTCCAAAACTATTCAAGGAGATATTTACTGAATAAACCGAAAAGCGCGCTCTCTGTCAAACGGTCGCCCTGACCCAAACCTGCCTGAACAGACCCATTGAGAAGAGACACGCGTGCAGTCAGGTTAAACAGACACACAGTTCACGCTCCCCTCGCCCGCGTGCCCGTGGCATGTAATCGAAGTAGCAAATTCCGTGCTCAATGCGCGAGTTGCCATCTTGCCTGCACTTCTCATAGCCTATGTTGTAGGCTATGTTGGATATCATGGTAGACTTTTAAATGTCGCTGTGGGAAGTTGACAGAGTAGGCGACAGGTGCACACTTTTCTGACAGAACAGCGGTTTATAGGCGCTTGCCTTTTCACGTGGATATTGTCTTCGTGGACGTTATAGACACCCTAAGTTCCAAAAACGAATCAAGGAGACATTTACTACATAGGCCTAAACCAAAAGACGCGCTCTCTGTCAAGCTGTCGCCCGAACAAACCCTTTGAAGACGTGCGTGCACAAGATAAACAGACACACAGCCTTCACTCTCCCTGCGCTCGCGCGCCTGAGAAGTCTATTCGAAGTAGGCCTATCGAGTAACCTACTCCACGCTCAATGCGCGAGTTGCTTTCTTGCCTGCTTTCCTTTCTTGCTCAACTTCTCATAGCATTGTCAAAAAAAATCAGGGGGTTGCCAGTGTTAGGGCTGTTGTTTTCTTCAATGGCTGTTAATTGTTTCTTTTAAGTGGTGACGCTGCGTTTAGTCTAACAACACTGAACATAGCAACCGCTGTCTGCAAACGTCTTGTGCCTTCCTATTTTTTGTGCTCTGCTTGATGTTACTGACCATGAAGAGTTTGTTGAGTGTGGCGCTTGACTGTTATCCTCCTTATCTGAAGACGTCGTTGTGTGAATGTTTAGGAACTCGTCTGGCGCACATGGCACGCAAGGATGGAATAGTCCATTTTAACGCGAAAGAGAGGGTGTGCACAGAATCTGTATTTTTTTTAATGTTTTGTGTTGTTCTTGTTTCCAATTTAAACATACACAATTCATTATTTATGAAAATCACCATTAATCTGTGAATTACTGTCCAAATTATGGCCCAATTATCAGCTATAGGTCCATGTGAAATTTGCAAAGGGGACAGAGGGGGCCCCTACAGCTGGAGACTAAGCTGGGGGCCTAAGGCGGTTGCCTAGCAACGCCTCAGTGCAAGAACCGCGCCTGCGTAAGAGCGACTCAACTCTCTCTCGACAGCGACGCTCACCACTAAATCCAAGGGAACGGCAAGACGGTCTTAAGACGGTCTTAAGACGGTTAGCAACGACAAGAATCGAGAAACGGACCCCTGGTCAGACCAGAATGGCGGTAGCCTACGTGATTAGACAGGTCATCAGCTGGGAAAATTAGGCCTTTCGTCCTACCGCACTTTTCTCTGTGGATTACTGACCAGAAGCCCTATTGGAAGAAATTAAAACATGGGGCCACGTCAATTTTTGCTCAGAATTCAATATGGCCGCAATTTTCCAAAATTACTTGTTTTCATGCATTATTACATTGTACTATAAGGTGATATTCATGAACGATGAACTACTTTCAGCACTATTCTGTCCTATTTCCTTACATACATGTTTACAAAGGTTGACTAAACTAAAAGAAATGAAAATAAAGTTGGCCACCTTGCACCTTGAAAGTGCTGAAAATAATGATTGAAATGCACATACAGAGTCTATGGCTGCGAAAATTAGGCCTATTGTCCTGTCAGGGTTTTCACAGTGGATTACAGACCAGAAGGCCTATTGAAAAAGATGAAAACTTGGGGCCATCTATGTGCTCCCAAAATTCAAAATGTTCTCTGTTTTTCAGAATGGTAGACTTTCACACATTTTCTCAATACCGTAAGGCCATAATTACCAATAAAGATGACCTATTTTTCAGTTAAATTGTCCTATCTCCTTACAGACGTGAGTATAAAGGTTGTCTAGAAAAAGGCATGAATATATATATAGGAGGTGGACAAAATAACTGAGACACCTGTCATTTCAGTGTCATTTAGTTCCTCTTGCATCCACAGTTAATCCTGTTGGATGTGGTTCATCCCTCTTGGTGGTGTGCAGACATTACCTTGGATACTGTGGCTCTTCATACATCACAAAGACAGTTACACAGAATTTCTCATTTTTGAACTCTGACATGTCACCCATAATGTTGAGTGCATTGCAAAATGTTGAGCAAAACTGTGCTCTTACCCTGCTAATTGAACCTTCACACTTCACTTTACTGGTGCAATGTGCCATTAATGAAGATTGGCCAACAGGCTGGTCCACTTGAGCCATTAAACTTCCAACACTAAAATGATAGGTGTCTCAGTTATTTTGTCCACCCCCTGTATCTTGCCACTTTGAAATATCCAAAGCAATGTTGTCAAATGATTGAATTTCACAAACACAGTGGACTGCTGAAAAAAGGCATATTGTCCTGCCAAACTCTGTGTGTGTGTGTGTGTGTGTGTGTGTGTGTGTGTGTGTGTGTGTGTGTGTGTGTGTGTGTGTGTGTGTGTGTGTGTGTGTGTGCGCGTGCGCTTGTGTGTGTGTGTGTGCACGTGCCTGAGTGCGCTTTTCTCAAGTGTGTGTGGCCAGTGTGCTTCTTTACATACACTGACATAGACACAGTAGACCGGGTGTGTGTGTGTTGGGGGGGGACCTTTATGATGCGGGGGGGTGAACGAGGGGGTGAGCGGGGGTAGGGCGGCAGAGTGGGGGTTGGGGGGGGAATGACTCGGGTTGAATTAGGAGGTGGGGGGGCAGAATAGTGTGTGGGGGGATGTGTGGGGTTCGGGGGGGGGGCAGAATAATGTGCGCGTGTGTGGGTGGCGGGGTAAGTTGAGTCGGGGGGGTGGGGGTGGTTTGACCTGCCAAACTTTTCACATTGGGTGGGGGGTGGGCGAGTATTTTGTGGGGGGGTGGGGGAAGAATGAGTCAGGGGGGTTGAGCGTGGGGGGCAGAATAGTGGGGGTTGAGTGAGGGATGGAGGGGCAGAGTAGATGGGAAGGATGAGTGAGGGGGTTGGGGGGCAGAATAGTGTGTGTGGGGGGATGAGTGAGGGGGTGGAGGAGGCAGAATAGTGTGTAGGGGAAAGACACTGTAGAGCAGGGGAAAGATGAGCGGGGGATACGCGCACGCACACACGCACGCACACTCACCCTTGCTTTATGCAAAAAAATGTAGGCCTGAAAAACTTTTGGTCAGAAATCTAATGTGAAAAGTTTGGCAGATCAATAGCCTTTTTTCAGCAGT
>NC_085880.1:22997956-23000456 GCF_034702125.1 Engraulis encrasicolus
ACACACACATACACACACTCACACGCACACACACATGAACAAACACACATGAACACACATGCACATACACATGCACACACACACCTCTAAAGTAAATGTTTCTGCTTGGAGCTCACTGTGAGTTTGGAATCCGATTATCAAAGCCAACTGTTCCCTTCAGAGCTCCCCTACCAGCACACACACACACCTATTGGCTACAGGAGAGTGGGCAGAGTACAGTACATGCACGCACGCACGCACCTATGCACACACACACACACATGCATACACGCATGCACAGACGCATGGACGCATACACGTACAAACACACACGCACACATACACACACACACAGGCACACACAGGCATGCATGCATGGAAGCATGCACACATGGGCGCACACGAAATAACAAACACGCACATACAACACACACACAGAAAATAACACAGAATCACATGTCTGTCATCTTCATGCTTCACAATTACGCTACTAGAAAACATACGTACTTCACACTTACTTTCCATTAGAGGCATAGTACATGCACTCATGAACACACACACACACACACACACACACACACACACACACACACACACACACACACACACACACACACACACACACACACACACACACACACACACACACACACACACACACACACACACACACACGTCACTCACTCGTACACAAACTCTGAAATTGATTTTTGGGTATCACTGGGGGACACATATGCACAGTCACACACAAACATGCACGCACACACTTCCAGTTTTAGTAGAATATTGTAGGGGGGTTATAGATGGTCCAGATAGCAGCCGAAGTCAAAGCTGGAATGTTGACTATGGAGACAGCAGCTGACGCCAGCCAGCCCAGTGGGGCGGTTCTCAGCCATTGCAGTGGGGCGGTTCTCAGGCGACTCAGCCGTGTTCCGTCTGGACGTTCCAAGAACCTAGGACAGGAACCGAAGCATGCAGAACTTACAGTAGAGTGGCCAACTTGTTCCTATGCTACTGAGGTGTGTGTGTGTGTGTGTGTGTGTGTGTGTGTGTCTGTCTGTCTGTCTGTCTGTCTGTCTGTCTGTCTGTCTGTCTGTCTGTCTGTCTGCCTATCTGTGTGCCTAACTGTGTTCCCAACCCTGCACGTTCACCCTTCTACTTCTCCTCCCCTCCTAACCTCCTCACATGCCACACGAACACAGCCCACACAAGCCCAATGGAATAGAGAGCATACACACACACGCACGCACGCACGCACTCGCACACAAATACATCCCAGACAAGCCCAGCAGAGTAGCGAGGCCTTCTCCAAAAATTGAAGGAACCAAATGAAATAGAAGAGAGCAGAGGGAGTGATTGAATCACTTTCACCCATAAGCATTGATAGATTTGATGGAGAAACATCACCCCATCATGCCCCATCATGTGATTTTGTATCATTACTGTCCAGCTCCACACAACTCCAGCACTCTCCTCCTGTCTAATCTCATCCTACCTTTCGCTGTCTCTCTATAGACAGGAGGGTTTCTTCCAGAGATGGGACCAAGTCACTAATTTGCAAGTCGCAAGTAAGTCTCAAGTCCTTCCAATCAAGTCCGAGTCAAGTCACAAGTTACGACACATTTGACCAAGTCAAGTCCAAGTCCAAGTCGTGCCAAAGCCAAGTCAAGTCCAAGTCCAAGTCTTATTTTTTCCAAGTCCTTAACAAGTCACCTTGTATTCTATGTGCAATATTGACAATTATCTTTGGTCATAAATTCATTACCTGTCCACACTGCTTTGCATGTTCCCCTTCGCCAGTCATGTCCCTTACGAAAATCGATCATGGTACACCATGATTTCAGTTTTTTGAGCATGGTTCGGCATTGGATTTTGGTTTTACTAGGTTTAACTATAAATTGAACCATTGTTTCACTCTGATACTAACCATGGTTTTACCACGGTTTAAAATTATTCATTAAATTACTTTTATCTTTTATCCAACGCACATGTCATATTGGTGACAGTCCCTGGAGCAATGTGGAGTTAGGTGCCTTGTGTGATGAAGCGGTCTGCACACTGTGTATTAACTCCAAAAATACTTTATTTCATTTAAACATATGGCAACGTTTCGATCCAACAGAGGGATCTTCCTCAGGCAATGAGAACAATGGTCTAAGTTGACTTATATCACATGACCTACAGGTAGGCCACCTGGCAGAAAGGTGAGCGCACCCTAAGGTGACAAGTGGCATAGCATGCGCCTTGGCGCGCTGGCATACAAATTCAAGACCAGTGATCACAACCGGTGGTCAGAAGAAAACAAAAAAACTGAAAAACAAAACATTAAAAAGATAAAAACACACTGTAAAGACAATCAGTCACAATAGTCTGCACAGTCATAAATAAGGAATTCTTTTTTTGTGTGCAGAAGACACATTACGTGCATCGATATATCATAGCCTAATCATAGTTGGGTGCCTTGCTCAAGGACACTCCAGTCATAGATGGAGGTGTAGGGAGAGGTGGGACTAAGGGTGGG
>NC_085880.1:23005456-23007956 GCF_034702125.1 Engraulis encrasicolus
GCTATTGTTGTTGTTTTTTTGCAAAACATGGGTTCGCTGTGTTTGTAAACATGATGTTATGAGGAGAGGCAAGACACTGGCAGCCAACCACGTGAGCTAATTTTTTGACCGACAACTGTTTCCAACCATCAGAGGTTGAGTTGTGCGCAGCTAGGTTTGCGCAGCCAGCGGGAAACCAAAATGTAGAACCCATGTATATAACAGCAAGTTAATTGAAACATGGCGGTTGGGGGCGGGGGGAGCAGGTGGGAGGGGAAGTGTGGGGGTTTGGTCACAGCAGGCAAAGGTGGTGCTCACTACGCACGCACGCACGCACGCACGCACGCACGCACGCACGCACGCACGCACGCACGCACGCACAGCAGGTGGGGTGGGGTGGGGTGGGGTGGGGTTTGCTGACTACATGCCTTCACCTCCACATTCCTCCTCCAGTTCACCGTGGCAACACCACCTCCTGCTGCAGAGGGCTGCTTCTCTAATGTATGGATGGCCAACACAGCACTACACAATGCAAGGCTGCAGTAATGTATGGGACACGATACACTAAACACTACAATACACTGCTGGCGCTGGGTAATGTGATGTATGGCTCACAGTGTATGGACCAACACAGCACAATACAACACAGAGATACAATACACTACTGCAGAGGGCAGTCATGTATGGCCAACACGGCACAACACAATGCAAGGCTGCAGTAATGTATGGGCCACTATACACTACAATACACTACCGGCGCTGGGTAATGTGATGTATCGCCCACAGTGTATGGACAGCACAGCACAGCGCAGCGCAGCGCAGCGCAGCACAGCACAGCACAGTAACTAGTAGTATAGTGCAGTAACTAGTAGTACAGTGCAGTAACACAGCGCTATGCACAGCTGAGTAAAGACCTAGGACAGGGCAGCATGGTTCAATACTCAACACAGCCTAATGCAGCACAGCTCAGTATAGCTCACCAACTGCACTCAACTGCTACGCGGCTGACCCGGGTTCGATTCCGGCCTGGGTCCTTTGCCGACCCTTCCCTGTCTCTTTCTCTCACTCGCGTCCTGTCCATCTTCACTGTCTTCACACAATTATTGCAGATACAATACAACACTGTAGAGGGCTGCTGATATATATGGGCCACAGTATATGAACCAGCACACAGCACAGCACTACAACACAAAGGTACAATACACTAGTGGTGCTGGGTAATGTAATGTATGGCCTACAGCATATGGACAACACAGCATAGCACAATACAACACATATGGTGTGTTCCATTACTCGCCCTCTGTACTGTGTACCTTGTTTAAGTGCAGTGAAGTACCCTTTCCACCCTCCGCGATTCACAAGGCGAGTACATTCCGATTCCCGTTCTGTCTGATACACTTAACGGAAATGACGGTTGGTCGCGTGTCATCAGAGTTTAGCAACCGAATACGCAATTCATCACGGAAGGCACTGTTCGTTATGCTGACACTTTTTAAAGTCACCCCTGTCTCTAATACACATGGCGATTGTCTTTGGAATCAAAACTATGCTGTCATCACGGAGATTCAGCCGTTTGACAGATCTGACACTCAACTACGTAACAGACATGGCGGCCGTTGAGTGCGAAAAGTGTACAGTTACTCCACACTTCGAAAAATGGTCGTTTTGGGGGCGTTATCCGGGTTTATGCACCAGAGCATACATCATGCAACCAATCTACACACGTGTATGTGCACGTGCATGTGTGTGTGTGCGTGGGTGTGTGTGTGTGCGTGCGTGCGTGCGTGTACATGCGTGTACATGCGTGTGTGTGTGTGTGTGTGTGAATTCAGGTGGATTGTGGTGAGTGCATGTAAGGGAAACATTAGTCTCTCATTTGTGTTACCAGCAGTTTAACTAGCTCTCATCCTCTCTTTCGCTCTCCCTCGCTCTGTGTCTCTCTCTGTCTCTCTCTCTTCCTGTTTGTCTAAAAGAAAATTGTGACTCCGCTCCCTCCTGAGAGCATCTCTTTAAGTCTGTGGGAGCTTGTGGCGGCAGGGACTGTGTGTGTGTGTGTGTGTGTGTGTGTGTGTGTGTGTGTGTGTGTGTGTGTGTGTGTGTGTGTGTGTGTGTGTGTGTGTGTGTGTGTGTGTGTGTGTGTGTGTGTGTGTGTGTGTGTGTGTGTGAGAGAGAGGGGTCAGAGGGCAGTCCAGCTGGCAGGCAGTGGCCTTAGCGGGGGGCCTGGTGTGTCGCCTATTCAGTCATCTGAAGTGAGTGTGTGTGTGTGTGTGTGTGTGTGTGTGTGTGTGTGTATGGTGGGGGGATCTCCTGATGGAGCCCTTGCCTCCTATCCTCATTTTTATCTTTTTCTTTCTTTCTTTCTTTCTTTATAGTTTATTTTATTGTATTTTCTATTTATGTTGATGTTTATGTACCCATATTTTACTATTTTACTATATTTTACTATTCATACTATTCATTCATTTACATTTTTTCTCCCTTTTCCCCTCTCTTTATGACCTTTCACTCTAATCTATCGATT
>NC_085880.1:23017956-23060456 GCF_034702125.1 Engraulis encrasicolus
GAATCCCCACACTACACTAAACATGGCTTTGTAAGTTGATAATTTGGTTATTATTTCCCCTAGTTGTTAGGGAGCCTTATTATCAGAGGGGAACTTGTTCAAGTCCTGCCCTTTCCAGTAGGAAAGAATGTGTTTGCCTGCGCATTCAAGCCATGGCTGAAGTGCCTTTCAGCCAGGCACCTTACCCTATTTTGCTGCAGATCGTAACCAATACCTTGTAATAATAATTGCAAGTCTCTGTGTCAGTCGAGTGTTATGTAATGTGTTGATGCTGAATTTCACCCTTCATTTATTTCATTAATAGGAGCATAATTGTGATGCCCAGAATGACCTCAGTTGGCGAATCAAAACTGTTTGGCGAAAATGCTACGAGAAGAGGAGACAGGGAGAAGAGAGAACATTATGGAGGCCCCACTGCACAAAGACTAGCTGCTGCCACTTAACAACTGTCTGACGAAGACTGTGCTGGTGGAATTCCCCCGTTTTAAAGATGTCAAGGGCCTGGTAAGTTATGTGTTCACCTTCATGTTCCAACTGTCTTTGCGGTTTTCTTTTATAGTATCCTGTGGCTGATGGATGTATTTGTAAATTGTAAACTTTTAGCATATTTTATTCACATACGGTAATTCAAAAGGGCTTTCTTTTTGCCATGCAAGGTTGAGCTGGACTTAATGGAGATATTTGGAGAGGACACTTCACCGAACGGCTCAGCTCCAGGCCCTCATCGAAATCTCTGAGGCTTCTGGCCATGTAAGCAGTGATGATGAAGAGGTAAGGGTTTATACTCTGTTTTTCATCTGAACTGCACTGATATGTTTTTAGTTGAATCTGTGTGCCTATTGGTTGTATTAGCTATGTGATCCATGTGTGTTTCAGGTCGGGATAGTGCCATGGCCAGGATCCTCCTCCTGTTTGTTTCCACTGTCAGCACAGGGCCGCAAACGTCCAGCGAAAATGTCAGCAGCTGCAGCATAGAAGCGCCTTGTGATGTCTCAGAAGGTTTGTCTGAATTAACAATGACTACTAAAATGATGGCATAAGGATCTAGTGACATACTTTGTATTATACCTTATGATCGCCTAAGTGTATCGGCAAATATGAAATGGACAAGTCTGAAGTAATGGCTGTGCCTTGATCTGTACCATTGCCCATAGTATCTGTGTTTCTATTTATTTATACGTATAGTGCATAACATGTATACTGCATCAGGAATGATATGACATAGCATACTATTTTGAATTGCTATACTATCCTGTTTATTTGATGTGTGGGGTTCAGAGCGGGCAGAGTTCTCACGCTGAACATGTGATTTCAATAAAGTAATGTAGTTTATACATAGCTGTTCAAGTCTGAGGATTATTTTATCCAGGCAACTTTGCTCTTTTCTTGAGCTTGAAGACGCTTAGTAGTTTGATCACTGCTCATTCTTCATGCTCTAAAAAGTCATGTCTTTGTTTGTGTGTAATCTACAGACAGGAACCAGTGTACAGCACCACCTGGACACGATTGCTGAGAGCAGACATCCCCACCTACCGGGACGAAGAAAAGTCAGGTTCACTGCTACTTCATCATACTAGACATTGCTTGCCATGCCGTGAGTGCTTTTGACAAACTGTTTAAAGCGGACTATGTATTTGCCACATCCTACAACACCTCACTTTCCAAAATGTACATGTTCAACCAGACCTGGGTAGCACTTTCTTGTTGGACTATTGGGGTTGATATAACAGTTAATGCTCAGACATTTTAATCTCTTGGCTGAAGAGCAAAAGTGAAAATGAGCCATGTGCTGAATTTTACCCAAATTAGTGGTGTGAAATCAAACCACAAGACAAAATTAATGCTTTGTGCTGTTGAAAACGAGTGTTTGATTTAGTCTTTTTGTTGCAGTACAAAGACTTGGCCAATCTATAGATACAGGATGTACGCAGCCTACACCTAACATTATACAGATCACGGTCCAAATGGTACAGTGGCTTTTTGTTTAATCCACCTGTCCCTGCTTCATACTTAAGGCATCAGTATGGGTATCTGACTTAATATGGGTAAATAAGTACTGCAATATATACTGTAATTAAGCACCGTATATAGGCCTTTTGTTCAGTTTCTTGATAGAGGTGGCCTTGATTTTGTGTCCAAACCTTTACCAGCATGTACTCTTATTATTATTATTATTATTATTATTATTATTTCATTATCTTTTTTTTGTTTTTACTATTATTTTTTAATGAAAAAGAAGTGAAATGTTGTTGTACAATGTATATGGAAGATTCATTGTTTTTATATTTGAAAAAGAAAATAAAAAGCGAGATTTAATTTAAGTTTAATTTGTTTGTTCTCTTTCAAGCTTGTCTATGTGAATTTCTATGGGCAAATTATGTACCTTAAAGGTACAAATTGAGTTGTCTCTGTGGCAGTACCTTTGAGGGTACACAGGGTACAGAAAAAAAATGGTACAGCATTTGTACCATCCACTAAAGGTACAAACTTAACCATGAAGGTACAGATAAGGCACTTAAAGGTACAAATTGACTTGTCTCTGTGGCAGTACCTTTTGAGGGTACACAGGGTACGGCAAAAAAGGGTACAGTATTTGTACCATCCACTAAAGGTACAAACTTAACCGTGAAGGTACAGATGAGGCACTTAAAGGTACAAAGTATAAGGGTACAAATATGTACCTTTTTGAAAGGTACAACTCTGTACCCTCAAAAGGTACTGCCACAGAGACAAGCGTTTGTACCTTTTAAGGTACGGATCGGTACTTTTTTTTCCGAGAGTGTGGATGGCACACGATTATGCACGATTATTTCTACTCAATTGCTGATGGGCAGGGCTTCAACATGACAGAGGAAGCACAAGCACAAGAGAACCTTACATAGTCTGCCGACGACTAATTGTGTGTGTGTGTGTGTGTGTGTGTGTGTGTGTGTGTGTGTGTCTGTCTGTGTGTCGCCACCTAAGGTCAGGGAGTCGGCCATTAAACTGTCACCACATCTTAGACTCAACTGACCTCTACTTCTCTTTCTCTTTCTCTCTCTCTCTGTCTTTCTCTCTTTCACGCACACTCTCACACACACACGCGCATGCACACAAAAACAAGTACAACTATACACTCCCTGTCCCAATACTCTCCAAACTGTGTGTGAGTGAATGTGTGCGTGTGTATGTGTGTGTGCATGTGTTTGTGTGTGTGTGTGTGTGTGTGTGTGTGTGTGTGTGTCTGTGTGTGTTTGGCCTGCATGTGTGTGTGTGTGGATGTGCATGCGTGTAAATGACACTCTATTGTCCTGAGTTGTCATCATGGGTCATCTCAGAGCCCCTCCTCCTTTTTTTCCTCTTTCTCACCACTCTCCCTTTCTACCCCTCCCTCTCTCTTTCTGTCTCTGTCTCTTGTTCACTCTGTCACACCCCCCCCCACTTATCCTCAATAACTCTCTCATTCTGTACATACGTACAGCACCTACACACACACACACACACACACACACACACACACACACACACACACACACACACACACACACACACACACACACACACACACACACACACACACACACACACACACACACACACACACACAGGTAGTCCATTACAGTTGGAGCCAGGTTATTCTGTGACCCAGACAGATTTTCAGCAGTGCTCACACACACACACACACACACACACACACACACACACACACACACACACACTCAAACAGGCTTTCTGCTGTGTCAGGGACACGCTCCGGCGCCCCAATGCACCCCCCCCCCACCCCCACGGAAAACACACACACACACTGAAACGCCCCATCTACACACTCTTATACACACACACACATACATACTGTATACATACAAACTTGTGTTTGTGTGTGTGTGTGTGTGTTTGCGTGTGTGCGAGCATGGGTGCGTGCGTGTGTGTGAGAGAGAAAGAGAGAAAGAGAGAGACAGAGACAGTTTGGCAGCTCAACACTAATGAGTGTTTATCGCTGCCTTCACTTCCTCATCTATCATAATCACATCCCATAATACTGAGGTCCTGTAATATCTCCACGACGACAAGGGAGGTCTGGGGAAGTGGCTTCTAATTGGGGCATTGGGAGCTCGTTAAGAAGGCTGAGTCTTCAGCTAGGTTAATTAGAGGTAATTAGTGCTTAATTGTCCTTTAAAGAAGACCACAGATGACAGGCCAGACAGACACACCATCAGTCAGCCAGTTAGAAGAGGCTTTGTATTTACCAACCAATCAGGGGCCTTGTATCAACCAGCTAGTCAGGGGTCCGTCCCATTAGCTAATCTCCTGTCCTCCACTTGAGCTTGTGGCCTCGTGCTTCGCCGACACCAGCCCTCTGTGGAGAAAGCAATTTAGTTATCCACTGTCAGCACGGGTACAACTAGCCTGATTATCATCGGCGTTCAAATCTCTTCGAGACTTGGTCTGACCAAGAGCATAACAATTCACATTTTCCAAACGGCATGGTTGACCTGCCTCCCTTGGTTTTGGTATGGTTGTTTGCTTACCAACAAAGTGGGAGGAGTTCCCGTAGTTTCGGGAACTCAGAAAGTACATTACATTGCTCTTGACCTTGCAACGCTGAAAGGGTTGCGTCACTAGGAGGCAGAGGCGATTCTAGGGTCAGGTGGGGTCCCAAGCAAAAATGCAAAAGAATGAGCATTTGAACCAAAATCGCCACTACTGTGGTAAAATGTGGACTGTTATTCACTATCCAGGGGCTTGGGGGCCCCAAGCGACTGCCTGCCTTGCCTGGTGGCAAGATGCACCTCCGCTAGGAGGGCACAGCCTGGCTAGGGTACAACAAATTTGGCGGACTTTTCCCCATTCAACATCTCAATTGCAAATGAGAAAATGATCTTTGAATTGTGTTTTTTTTGCGAGATATTGAATTAAACTTGTATCGTCAATTGCACTTTGCGATGTCATCATAAGGCCACAAGCACAAGGGAAGATGGGAGATTAGATATTGAAGTAAACCCAGGGGTCTTGTGTATGCTGTGTCATAGACAGATGCCCCACTCTACACAGACAGACCTTCATCCACACATATGCAAGCACACACGTACATACATACATACATACATACATACATACATACATACATACATACATACATACATACATACATACATACATACATACATACATACATACATACAGGGCTGGATCAATGCACAGGCTAGATATGACTGCAGCCTAGGGGCCCTCACCTGCCACCTAAAAAATTGCAAAATATTGACAAGATGCTAAATTGAAAAATGCATCTGTCAAGTTGAGTACAGTTATTAGACATGTTATACTTCATTCCTAGCTCATAATTATGACACTGCCTATGTTTACATGATGGTTTTAATTCCGAATAATTAATTCAGAATGAATTAGTTCTGTATAAAAGTTACTTTCCATCAATATTCCGAATAAACATTTGGGGAAAAGAAAGTATTGCGATTAGAGAGGATGCACGTGCTGTCCGAGCCTCCAGAAGCTCTGTGTACTACCAGGACAGTTGGTCATCTTCAGCCCCAAAATATTTACCTCAGCCTGTGTCAAACCTTGCAACATGGCCCTTAGGTCTGGATCATTTAAAATGCTAACTCTAGCTTACCCAGCTAGCTTAGAAAATTGAGTGGTCAATGGTAATGTAGAGTAACTTTTTTGTGCTACGTCAGTTTGTGATGTATTTTACATCGATATATAGAGCCACGACATTTATAGTCACTTAGGCTCTTTAAATTAAGCAAAAACTTTCATGTAAGAATCGCCCGGAAGTCCGCCATTTTTTTTCCTGGAAACCAGCCTAAATGTGAGATTGGATGTGTAATTTAGTCTGGCCCCGATTAATAGTACATCCGAAGATTGTTGATGAGAACAACCCGTTCTCTTTCAAACTATGCCTGTGCCTATAGGCCGGCGCTCTGACCAATCAGCGCTATCATTCATCATCATTTTTTGCAGAAATAAAATGCAAAACATTTGTGTGTGTGTGTGTGTGTGTGTGTGTGTGTGTGTGTGTGTGTGTGTGTGTGTGTGTGTGTGTGTGTGTGAGAGAAAGGGTCAGTGTTTTGCCACTTTGGGAAGAGTACTGTAAGGGAAATCCCAGTCCTTTGATGTAAGCCTCTGAGACACACACACACACACACACACACACACACACACACACACACACACACACACACACACACACACACACACACACTGCTAGTCAGAGCTGCCTAGTCAGCTGAGAGTGAGTATGGTGGACCTCGTGCAGAGTCAAGGTGTCTGGAGAAGAATAACGTTTGCTTTGGGGGCCCGCCAGACACACAGGCACACACCCACGCACAATCACACACACACACACACACACACTCTCTCTCTCTCTCTCTCTCTCTCTCTCTCTCACACACACACACACACACACACAGACACGGCTATTGGTAGCAGGCCGAAACAAACCTGCGATAGCATCAAAAAGCAACAGGGATGTTTGTGGAAGGAATGCGAGTATGCACGCAAACACACAGACACACTCATACACACACACAGAGGAATGAGAGGGAGAGAGTGTGCATGGGAACACTCAGCCCGGACGTAAACATCTCTGTGCTACACCTCTATGCCAGGCTCACAGCTCTACAGACACTATGAACAACTGCTCATGGATATGGCAGGATGTCTGTGTGTGTATGGGTGTGTGTGTCTAGGCACTCTTCTTCTCAAGCCCAATTCATATTAGCCATGGCATGGAAGCAGTAAAAAGTTTGGTTTGTTTCCGGTGGCTTAAGCAGTGTTCAGGTCTGTGGGCACATTGGTTTCCTTCATGCCATTTATTGTGTAAAGCGCGATGTAAAACAGTGCTGAAGTATGATATATACACACAAAATGTCTCTTGAAATTCTAGTCATAATCAATATTTCGCCAGTCATTTGAATGCATTTTGGGCATCATGTTCATCTTTGTGCATCACATACAAGGTAGGTCATCAGTGTGCATTTCATCCTTGCCTTACATTAAACTTATACGGTTACACTTTACTTTACGGATCGCTAATTAGGTGGTAATTTCATGTTAATTTCATAGTTATTTCAGGGTAATAACTGTTTGTTTTTAGTAACAACAGCAAAATAACCATACAGTTTCCAGTGCATTGTGGTGACACCCTGATGACTCGCAGCACGGTGACACTTTGTTGACACACACACACACACACACACACACACACAATGCACTGGAAACTGTATGGTTATTTTGCTGTTGTTACTAAAAACAAACAGTTATTATCCTGAAATAACTATGAAATTAACATGAAATTACCACCTTATTAGCGATCCGTAAAGTAAAGTCTTACCGAACATACATTGTGAGTATGCACCTNGCTTAAAGATGGCCTCTCAACGTCATTTGATTAATATTGCTGTGTTCCCCATTGTTATTGAATGTGTTACGCGTTGGTCCTGTTTTAAAAAACGTTCTGGTTGCTTTGTTTCAAGCCGTTTTTGAAAGCCAGCAAGGTGGCTTGTGGAGAAACGAGAGGGTGTTCCGTGTTTCTCGTGGAAATGCATCTCTGATTGGCTCACTCTTCCAGCTCTCGTAGAAATGCGTCTCTGATTGGCTCAGTCCTCCTGTTCTTGGAGCGAATGTAATGGGAAACAGAGTCGCCACTTCCCCGGGTGGTACTGCACTATAGGGGCGCCAACGGAGGCGTGCATGCTCCATTCAGGGCTGTGCTCTTTCGACAGCGACCCCTAGGCGAGCTGCAGGCACGGAGCAACCACAGTGGACTTGCTCTATGGATGAGGCTTTGTGCTGTGTGTGTACCTGAGAGTAGCAACCAGCTGATAGCTAAGCTAAGCTAGATTTCGGGCCACCAGACGTTGCTTGTATTGAAAACAAGCAGAAAAAAATTACTCGACATGATTTTAGAAAAATGGGTCGACATAAACCTTTGTGGCCAACGCCTTCTTTCGACGTGACGAAACACAGAAAGGCTTTCGTGATTCGCTCGTTTCTCTGCATTATTGATGTAAATTGGGAAACACCGGGAAACACAGCCAGGCGAGGTGACGCACCGCTATGAGAGCCTTGCAAGTGAGTTTAACTTGGGCTGACCGTCCGATCTTCAAAAGGAGTGAGTAAAATTGTGTTTAATCGGAAGTTGGCCTTGGTTTGTGAGTTCTGAGTGAAATCCTATGAAGAGTATCATGGTCTGCTTCAGTAGTCACATTATATGTTGACATGCATGTTTCTTAACTAATTGGCTGCCAGTCATTTTCATAAAAGAGTAACCCAGAGTGCCAGAGGGTGTTTTTTGGAGGCTCACAGATAATTGAGTTCTGTGTCTATGTCAACACCATACCTATCAAAACAAATTAGACGCTCATCTGTCATCAGAAAAAAACGGTGTCTCTCTACCCCTTTCCGTTCTTTCATAATCATCTGTTGAAAATAAGTGGAATTCGCCAAAATGCTGCTTTCTAGCCAAAAAGCTGAGAAAACGCCATTTGAAGTACAACTATAATTGCAAACGTTTTTGCCCATAATGACATCGTCCTAACAACACCAAACCTATCAGATGCAATTACAGAGTCTTCTGTCATCTGTAGCCTGAACAAAAGATCGTTTGTATGATCTTTTCAACTTAATAATGTATGGAAATATAATGGGGTGGGCTCGAAAACAAGAGTGTTTTGGTTTGTTGCTGGCGCGCACAATGGATCATGACAGCAGGTGCACGTAACGCTGTGAACTCACAGAAATACTGTCTCATCGTCCTCCCTCTGTTTACTTTGTGCTCTCTTCTCGTTGGGGAACGAATCACAGCTGGTTTGTTTCCTCCAGTACCGTGTGTGTGTGAAGGGGAGGGAGGCAGCCCAGCTTACTGCAGCTTCTTTGGCAGAGCGGACAATTTGCAGATTGATGATTACTGTCATCATGTTTCTGCTATAGTGATCTTGTCATATATTGTTCAATTAATTTTCTTTTGATAAAGTACTGATTACATATCCAACATTTCACAAGCCGATTGGAGTGGTGGAGGCTAGCTGGTCTGAGGCTAAGTGCAATGCTTTCTCATGTGAGCTGAATGCATCTGACCAGACACAAGGCTACTCTGTTCCAAGAATCTGCAACCCCCCTGTCTTTTTTGATGATACAGTAAGCTGATCATACTATACAGATCCATAAAAAGTAACTGTAGAATGAGTTAAAATAGTTGACTTACCAAGGCTCCTTTATTTAGGCTCAGTTGTAAGTCGCTAGCGATTTCGTGCTGGCTAACTAGCGTAGCGAACTTTATAGCCAAGCATCAAGCATCAAGCATTAAAATCAGAGGGCAAGAAAGTAGACTACTGTCACAGGTGCTTTACTTTCAAAAATGATTTTGCTATGCTACTTTTGAGATTATTATAGTAAAAGGGGATGTTTTCGTCTTGACATTTCCTCTTGCTCTGAGCTAATGCCCTGCCCTGACTGTTCATAAGAACACTTCTGCCACCTACAGGAGCAGTTAGAACATGCGTTGAGGTCTGAAATTTCAACACAACATAGGACAGACTGTCCTCAAGGTGTGGCTGTAAAAAACGCAATTGCCAAAGGCAGGGGGCGTCACTATTTGAAATGACGTCAGCAACCGCCCAAGGCAGCCAATGAGTTACGGTGAAATTCAGCTTTCCATCTAAAGCAAATTTGTTTATCATGGTCTCAAGAGAGACGAACAGACCAAGGATATGGATCACAAGAATATGGATTACTGGAGACATGTCGTCTGGTTTTATGAGATCAAGATAAACAAATTAGCTTTAGATGGTGTCAAGCACCATGAGTTTTAAAAAAAAGTGTACCATCTGCAAAGTCAAGCATGGTAGTGGGACTGACATGGTTTGGGGATACATGAATGCAATCAACATTGAAAAGTATGTAGCTGGCCACCTTTGATGATATGAGGGTGTCTAGTGTTGAAATGCCGAAACACCACCTGATTCAAAGGAACACTGAGGATGTGTCCTAAATTTACAGAGATACGACCCCCACGCCACTCTCAACATCAAGGCAACTCATGCATCTTAACATGCAATGGCACAATGGACATCTCGACATGTGTAGAATAAATCCAAGTGTTTTGTGTTCCGGAATTCTGTGTAGAGTTTTGACTCAATGAGCCCATTTTTTGCTAGCCTGGAAACTCCCATACTGCCTTCAGTTCTACACAATCGTTTCGATCTTAAAGACACTTGTGATTAGGTCTGGTGGTAACCAGGCAACATTTTTTGCCAATTATGTGCACGCAATAGAATAGACTTTTCTGCTGTCTCCCATTTTGCAGACAATTTTGTGTTCTGAAACTAACCCATGCACTAGACAAAACATGCACAAACTTCCTGGTAGTTGTGTAACAGGGCGCACTGCCTGTTCGGTAAGGTGTGTCCCTCAGCAGTTCCCATACCCCCATGACGTCACGGGACTCAGGTAGCCGTTCAGTGGCTAATCCGTAATTGGTGGCTATGCCATTGTTTTTATAAAAATCAGATGAATTAGACCGGCTCGTTGGAGCCTTCCCGGTGTGCCGGTATTCGCTGATGATGCCCGGTGCCTTTGCTACGGGTGCAGCAAGGTATGTGTGATCACAGTTTTGTCTAGATGACTGCAACCAGCTAGAGCTGTGTATTTAAACATACTGTTCATTCTCAGGAGCCAGAGTTCCCGTGGCGTCTAAGTGGCTTCCCCTCCCTCTCAGTGTTGTTGAGGTGAGCTTGTAAAGATCCTTTGTCCTATGCATAGCTCATGTTAAACATTTGTCAACTATTTGTATGTAACATGTACTGATCTGTGTGTATGTTCACCTAATTCCAGACACCTCAGAGTACGTCGAGGGTCTGTCTCTGTGGGCAGACTGCTTGCGGCAGCTGCTCACCGCTGTTTTGCCCTTACGAAATTGTTTAGCCTTTCTGTTTTTGTTTGTTTCATTTTATTTTGCCTGTCCGCCGCTTTAGCTTGTCACTTGTCATTGTACGGGGTTTGGTTGTCACAGTTCTAGGCCTATTTACGCTGCTCTAGTCGGGCGGCCATACAGTAGACTAGTAGTTTTGAGTGTGATTATACGGATTTACTCTGTGTGTAGTGGACATCCACACGTATTGTCATTTAATCACTTACATAGCGTAGTGAGCCTATGCGCGTGTGTGTGACTGGCGTTTACCATAGGCCCTTGGTTTTGTGCACGAGTGGTGAACTAATTTATTCTCAACTAGTAGGCCTGCCCGGCTGGCCTAGCTCGGTGAACCCCTTTTATCCTGTGGCAGCCAACCCCGTTCCAATGAACATTACTGTTTTTATTCCAGCGGCGCAGTTTTTTTTTAACTATTGACTTTGTATTAATAAAGAAAAGATTGTTATTCCTTTAAACAAAGGTACGTCTCTCGTGCATTCTATCCGAACCTGTTGTGCCTTATTGGTTGAAATCAAAATATATTCTGGGGTGGCAGTCCCCCAGTGGCGTAGTCGTGCAATTACAAGTATCAGTTTGATGGTTATTATTTTAGGAAAACTAACATCTAAAGGTCCACCTTACTACATGGAGGACGGGAGGGTGTGGGTTCCTATAGTCAATGTTGGTGCGCAAGATGTGTGGTTACCGCGCCGAGCCACCTTGGGTGAAGTGTTTGCGGTAGAACTTAAGACTGGGACGGCGGTCACACTGGAGAGAGACGGGGAGACTGAATGTGTCGTACAAGTCAATACAATCCAGGCGCAGCAGGTCCCCCTTGATTTGTCTGCCGTCTCGTGGCCCAGCCTCAGCCCTGACCAATAGATGTATCAAAGAGACGTGTACTTTTTTTAGCTTTGAGTTTATTTTGATTTTTTTGAAAGGCTGGTTGTAATTAGGGGCAAAACAGCGGTGGGCACGGCGGGGGGGCCCAATCTCCACAACGACCCACCGTCGTGGGGTGCCTGTGCCTGTGAGTGGTGTCCGTCCCCGCTGAAGATGGAGGAAGACTGGGAGGGACTGTTGGAGCTGAAGGACATGGCAAGGCGGCAGGGGGAACAGATCCGTCTCCTGTCGCAGTGGGTGGAGCTGCTGCAGCGGCCTCAAGCAGGGTCGCCTGGGAGCCCCAAGGTGTGTTGGCGGTGCCGGCAGCCCGGCCACCTGGCCAGGAACTGTGATGGGCAACGAGTCCCTGCTTCGCCGCGGCCCTCGCCGGTAGCCCAATCGGGGCGCAATGGAAGGCCCTCCCCTCGTCGGCCAGCAGGAGGTCTGCCGTCCCCTGGACTGAGTAGTGGCTGTGCCAGCGGAGCGCTGCCGAACTCAAGGGACATGCCCATGCCTCTCCAACCTCCAACCTGGGTCCTCTTACAATGTGTGTGTGTATGCTTGTGTGTGTGTATGATGATGCTGTTCAATTTTCTTGGTGCATTGTAGGGTGTGTGCGATGGGGCGACTGTGTGCCTGTCTGCCTGTAGGTGCGCGACTGCCCGTGCGCACGATTGTGGGGGAGCATGCCTGCCTGCCTGCCTGCCTGACTGTGAGGGTGCTAGTGTGTGAGTGTGCCTGCTTATTGTAGTATGTGCATGATTGTGTGGTTCAGGTCACAGTAGGCCTATGCCATGCCTGTACAAATGCCTGCTTGCTTGACTGCGTGTGCGTGCCTGATGGTGAGTTTGCCTGCGGGTACACCGGTGCTGGGATCGTGTATCGTCGGGACGACGATTCAAAAAGCCGGGGAAAAATGTAACAGGGCGCACTGTCTTTCCAGTAAGGTGTGTCCCTCAGCAGTTCCCATACCCCCAATGACGTCACGGGACTCAGGTAGCCGCTCAGTGGCTAATCCGTAATTGGTGGCTATGCCATTGTTTTTATAAAAATCAGATGAATTAGACCGGCTCATTGGAGCCTTCCCGGTGTGCCGGTATTCGCTGATGATGCCCGGTGCCTTTGCTACTGGTTCAGCAAGGTATGTGTGATCACAGTTTTGTCTAGATGACTGCAACCATCTAGAAATGTGTATTTAAACATATATTGTTCATTCTCAGGAGCCAGAGTCCCCGTGGCGTCTAACCCCAGTCTTGTGGCTTTCCCCCCTCTCAGTATTGTGGAGGTGAGCTTGTAAATATTCTTTGTCACATGCGTAGCTCATGTTTAAAACATTTGTCCACTATTTATATGTAACATGTACTGATCCGTGTGTGTATGTTCACCTGATTCCAGACACCTCAGAGTACGTCGAGGGTCTCTGTGGGCAGACTGCTTGCGGCAGCTGCTCACCGCTGTTTTGCCCTTACGAAATTGTTTAGCCTTTCTGTTTTTGTTTGTTTCATTTTATTTTGCCTGTCCGCCGCTTTAGCTTGTCACTTGTCATTGTACGGGGTTTGGTTGTCACAGTTCTAGGCCTATTTACGCTGCTCTAGTCGGGCGGCCATACAGTAGACTAGTAGTTTTGAGTGTGATTATACGGATTTACTCTGTGTGTAGTGGATATCCACACGTATTGTCATTTAATCACTTACATAGCGTAGTGAGCCTATGCGCGTGTGTGTGACTGGCGTTTACCATAGGCCCTTGGTTTTGTGCACGAGTGGTGAACTAATTTATTCTCAACTAGTAGGCCTGCCCGGCTGGCCTAGCTCGGTGAACCCCTTTTATCCTGTGGCAGCCAACCCCGTTCCAATGAACATTACTGTTTTTATCCAAGCGGCGCAGGTTTTTAACTATTGACATTGTATTAATAAAGAAAAGATTGTTATTCCTTTAAACAAAGGTACGTCTCTTGTGCATTCTATCCGAACCTGTTGTGCCTTATTGGTTGAAATCAAAATATATTCTGGGGTGGCAGTCCCCCAGTGGCGTAGTCGTGCAATTACAAGTATCAGTTTGATGGTTATTATTTTAGGAAAACTAACATCTAAAGGTCCACCTTACTACATTTTGCCAAATGTGGCCTGCGTTCTCTTTACCGTAATATTTTTTTTATATATTTTTAATATTTTTAAGATGTTTAGTGACTACGCCACTCTCATTTGTTAGGGTGAGAGAACCCAACCATCAAACACTTGATTTGACTTTCCCCGCAACAGGTTAGTGAATAACAAGAGATACAACTGTCATACAATCCAGAGTTCTTTTTATTTTCTTTCTTTTCGTAATGAATCTCTTTCTGAAAATATGCCTCACGGGCTCAGTCACATATAAAAATATAGCATATGAACATTTACAGTACCTAAAGGCACGTCATCTCAATATACAAAATGTGCAAATGTGCTAGTTGCACGAGAGGTAGACCAAAATAACAAAAAAATTGCACTGCAAACAAAGTTAGTAAATCACAATAAAAAAAATAACAAACCAAAATAACACAAAATCCCCACACTGATAACAAAACAAAACAAAACTGCCAAAAGGGCAAAATTGGTAATGGCCACCGCACACACACACACACACTTGTTAGACACACGTATTTGGTCTCTCCCTACAGCAAGTACAGGTTCCAAAAAGGATTCTGGGGTTTAAGATGCGTCTCCCAGTAATACTTCAGTGTTCATACCCTAATCATATACACAAGCTCCGTCTTGGCAGTTACTAAGTAGAAACTTACACGAGCCCCTTCGTCTCGGATGTTAGAGTGAAAAACCTACACAAGCCCCTTCGTCTTGGATGTTACTAAGTAGAAACGTACACGAGCCCCTTCGTCTCGGATGTTAGAGTGAAACTTACACAAGCCCCTTCGTCTTGGATGTTAGAGTGAAAATTACACAAGCCCCTTCGTCTCGGACGTTACAAAGTGAAAGGCTGCATAGGATAAATCACTTTCACAATAGGACAAAAAAAAAGAAAAAGGTTGGGAAAAGAACAGTGATGCCCCCCTTCTCTAGTGATACTGCATCAGTGTAGTCGAAGGCACCAACTCCTCCTATGTACATTTAACGAGAAAGTTACCATTAGAAACGGCGTTTATAAATCAATTAAGCAGGAGTTGTGTATTGTGGAAATGCGGGCGCTCCCACAGGTGCAACCGCGACACCACAACGCGATATCAAAAGCCCCACGCCGCCAGTCCCGCCATCACACCTGCGGAGCACCCCCACTCCCACCCCACACAACTCCCTACACAAGTCAAGTGCTAAGCATCTCTTACAGAAAATGAAGGCATTACCTCCAGATCAGGTCTGCCAAGCGCAAGTCGGGATATGGGTCACGCCGGGTTCCAGCTGGGTACCGTGCATCAAGGAAACTGTGGCACATGCAAGTCAAATCAATAAACGCTAAATAAAAAATGCCAGATTCAGGCACATGCCGACAGAGAAAACACGACATTACCTTTGGTTCTCTCGAAGCGGCACGCAAGTAGTCAACCACAAAGGGCACGAAGTGGAAGCACGCCACCAGTGATACTGCGATAGAGTAACATTACATCAGTCACAACAGAGACTACGTTCGCATAACACATGAGAGAAACGTACGGACCGCAACTTTACCTCGAGTTTGCCGAGCTCGGCATACAAGCTCCAGAACAGTAGCCGACTGCCAGCTGGGTTCACGCCAGTTGCGGATGGACAGGGCTGCGATTAAGTTAAATGGCGTCAGTAACCAACAAACTAAGTACATTACAATGCACCAAAAGAGCAATGAATCAACCGAGAAGGACGCCTACCTTTCCCGTACGATGGCTCAACCACAAACGGAGGGACAGAGAGAGCGGCGTGCCAACGCTGCACTCGACAGCATCAAAAACACAGCGTCTTTGCTAGCTAGCTACCACCACAATGACTTATGCTACATACCGGAAGGAAAGGAGAGTGTCGTTACCCCGTCAGAATAAAGGTTCAGGGTAACCACCGGTCACAGTTGCACAACAGAAGCTCTTTTGATTCCCGAAAAAAAATTCTAAACAATCTTTTGGTGAAAGGGGTGCACGTTAGATGGAAGGATGAGACAGTCTCACACTCACACTCACACACACACAGGGGAGATTTGTGTGTGTGAGTGATAAGGGTATAGGGGGAGACAGGAAACACTGAAAAGTGAAAGTAAAGATTACAATCGCCAACTGCCTCATTTTCCTCCGCCCACTCCAATAAGTCTAGATTTTGCCAGACTGCGTTTTACTTCCACCACGGCATCGGAAAGAGACCTTATTTGTCTTGTTCCATAGAGCGAGTGCTTATTTCTCTTTTTTTAAATTGAGTTTCTTGCTGCAGTGCCCAGGTGTCTATCATGGGTGTCTACCTGAAGGGTGCTTTCTACACAGTGAACGTCCTACTGGAAGTAAGTTCAACCTTACCTCGCCAGATAAAGTAGGCTAGTTGTGCATATCTATGGTGCCACGTTATGTTTGTGTGTGTGTGGCGTCTTGTGTTTTGTCTTATGCGGCAGCTATATGCATGTCCAAGAAAAAATCCCCCCTGGAGGATTAAAATAATCTTGAATCTTGCTATGCAGTGTGGTACCATGCTATGTTCAACTATGCGGTGCGGTACTCTGTGTTCAGCTACTATTCCGTGTTCTGCTATACAGTACTGTGTTATGTTGCCCATGATGTGAAACACAGTGTTTTGCCATGTTGTGTGTGTGTGTGTGTGTGTGTGTGTGTGTGTGTGTGTGTGTGTGTGTGTGTGTGTGTGTGTGTGTGTGTGTGTGTGTGTGTGTGTGTGTTTTATGTTATGTTGTCTATGGTGTGTGTGTGTGTGTGTGTGTGTGTGTGTGTGTGTGTGTGTGTGTGTGTGTGTGTGTGTGTGTGTGTGTGTGTGTGTGTGTGTGTATTCTGGGTGATGAGTGGGGCTATTGTGTGCTATCAGCAAGTGACAGCTGTATTATGTCAAGTCTAGTCGGCTTTATTGTAAATTTCTTAACATGCACTGGTCATACAAAGAATTGAAATTACGGCTCTTACTTTCCCATGCACACATAGACATACTTTAGGTATAGGTATAGCATAGACATAGACAGTAGGCCTACACCCCTGGGGCCACATAACAGAAAAAATCCTAAATGCTCATCCTGACTTAAGATAGGAACAATAAGATAGGAAAAATCCTAACTTCCTATTACAGAACGACTTCCTAAGTCCCTAGCCGTTTCTTATCTTATTTTTGCCCCCCCATCCTATCTTAAATTAGGAATTCCTAACTCCTCTATCATACTGATTTTTTCGATTGGTCGTGTCTGTTTCTGCCATTTCGAATGTGCACGAGATTGATAGAATGTAACGACTTCACTTTTGAAGCGGCGGGCAGCCAGTTGTAGCCTAGGCTACGTGTTGGGGGGAGAACGCAATATAGCCTAATTATTAATAATTACGGACGAAAAAATACAGTGAATATAAGGAGGGCGTTAATTTCCATCATTCATGTAGGCTACATTTGTAGCTAAGAATCCTCAAAAGTTTCCTCATAGCCGTGTTGTCAGTTTCAGCAGTTCCCGTCGCAAATCCGCCACCTGAATGCTGTTTTAACAATGTGCAAATTCCCATGATCAAGTAGCTTATTCAAATCAATGAAACGGGCGACGAAACAAGTCACATCGACTGTCAGTCTAAACAACAACAGTCGTCATTCTGGAATGCCTCCGTGTAGTGAACTAAAGACATTTTATTGAGCATAGAAACATTCTTAGTTTGAATGACAGCGGGAAGATGGGGTTGAGGGAGGGAGAACAAGGTGCGCCTGCCTGTGTGACTGCACTGACAGAGGACGAGGAAGAGCGAGAGGAATCGGATCATCAAATAGGCTAACTTTTGAACAACGCTACGTAACCTAGAAATGCTAAAACCTGTTTAGCATAATATCTACACCGTTAACTTTCAGAGGACAAATGGATTAGTTTTGTGTGGTCTATAAATTCATCAGTAGACCTAGTAACGTGTCCTGTTCAACTCCTGAGAGGAGACTTTGGCGAGGGAGCGCACGTTGTGCTCATAAGCCTGTCACAACATCAGCACGTAGGCTACGTGAAGTCAGTTGCTTTTTTGTTGGACGTTGCAAAATCAGTCTTTGATGTGCAAACCCCATGGTCAAAGTAGGCCTAATTCAAAGGCTACACTTGTTAATAGGAAATATGTTTGGCTTTCAAACTATTTTCTTTTTTAATTTCTAAATAAAGGTAGGCTATATTGCATGGATAAAACAATGACAGGCTTCAAATGGTAAAATTATTTAGGCCTACATCAGGCAACTATGGAATTGTAGCCTGCCTGGTTGGGAAGCTACTGTGGTAACCGTACCAGTGCCATTTTTTCTCTCTTGAAAACAAAATGCTCCCATTAACCCAGGCATCACTGCTCTAGGTGTTTTGGTTCTCCAAATGACGGCCCGTGGGCCAGATCCGGCCCGGGCATGGCAAACATTTGGCCCACCATGAGTTTGGAACAAATTAAAACATTTACGTGTGCTGCCTGTGCCCATACATTTGGCAGATTTGTTTGGCCCTCAGCCTCATTTGCGCTACATAATTTGGCCCTTGAGGAAAAATAATTGAAGACCACTGGCCTACACATACAGTACACCTAGAGTACTTATACTACACAATATAAATATAGACATTTAAAGTGCAAGACTGGGCAACAGAAAACATACAAAGAACATATATTAAAAAGAGGTATTGTGCATTTCCGATAATGTCCTATTGTGACAGTTCTGACATAGTGATAGTAGCATTGTGAAATATTAATAAATAATAAAGTAAGTAATTTGTAAGGTGCAATATTTACATTGAATTAGTACAACATTCTAAAAGTGGTAGTAGTCAGGGGAGGAGTGGCCCACCTTTTCCCACCGGGAGAATTTTCCCCTTTGCGGCCCTCTTTAAAATAAAAAACAAAAAACAAAAACAAAACAAAAACAAAGCGAACAACATGGTTTCCTAACCAAAAAGACAAAAGCCACGAAATCTGCAGTCGTACTACATGTGGATATTAGTGTTGTCAAAATATCAACCTGAAGTGGAGAATTGTAGCCTACACCTTGATGAAATGCACAGCCAGTGGTGTAGTCTACGTAAAACGCAGGTATACGCATCCATTTCAAAATTTCAGGGATTACAGTATACCCACTTAAAATTGATTGATCCATTATTTACAATAGCACAAATATATACAGTAGACTATACACACATCAAAAAATGCTCAAATATACAGTATACCCACTTCAAAAAGTAGACTACACCACTGGAGCCATCATCACAGTCCAAAGCATCCATAGGCCTACTAGGTTAGGCTACATCACGCTACTGTTCCATGCAAATGTGCACTCCACTGTCATTTTGACAGTTTGAAATTGAAATATCGTTTAAGGAAGACATGATGAGCATGGGCACAAAGTTTTGAGTGTGGGGATTTTTAGAAGAGTAGGCTTACAAAATAGGTATAGTATAGTAGCCTATAGCTTACAAAAAGTCTGTCTACATTGTGCAATAAACCCACCATGCAGCAAATAAGCCAAACCTAGCTACTTTAAACCACAACCATAAGTCAACAAAATGTATAACCAAACGGTGTAGGCCTACCTTAAAACGCTGTCTTCGTCGCAGCAAATGTCTTTGTTTCTTGCAATCACTCTACAGTACTTTAATCCACAGCTTAGCCTACACACCTAAATGTCCACATATAAATATATGTATGATAATAATATTATTTCGACTATAAGGAGATATACTGGTAGGTCTAACAAATCAAAACAAAACCCACTGCTTCTGTTAGGCGCAGTTCTCTTCCTTACCACTTGGTGGAGTCTGTTCGTAACCCAAGTCAATAACCACAGAGCAAGTGAATCTGGACTGGAAAGACTGTAAACTGTAACAGTCGTGTGGAAATCGGAAAATAAATAATAATTTCCATCCTTTGGTAACCAATATACATATCACAGGTTCTTCAGATACTGAAAACGAAACTGTGTTACTAAGATCTTGTAAACTTCCGCGATCTACGGTGTATGAAAATTATCAGTAGAGAAGGGGTGTGGCCAATTTACTGTTTGACACCGTCAGTGAGGTATTGCCGTCTGGTATACGGTATAAATACTGGCTAGTCAGCTAACATGAAATACAGGGAAGTGGAAAGTCAGACCTTATACTGTAAGTACATTCTTCAAGCTTCAGGGCCGGTTAAGAATGTAGTGTGACCGCATTAATACATTTCACGGCCGCGGCCCACCGGGACAAGTCCCCGATCTCCCGACGGTCACTCTGCGCCTGGTAGTAGTATTGGAACGTAGAGATAAATAGCACAGTTTGAATCAGAGCTTTAAAAAAAGTGTGTTGTGATTATATTTACCTTAAGTTGGTAACATTTTTTTTCAGTACAGTCCTTCAAGTATACAGGCATGATAAGCAGCAGCATCATGTTTGTATGTGTGTGTGAGTGTGTGCGCATGAGTGTGTGTGTGTGTGTGTGTGTGTGTTTTGAGTTAGTGCAGATAGAATGTACAGTGTGTGTGTGTGTGTGTGTGTGTGTGTGTGTGTGTGTGTGTGTGTGTGTGTGTGTGTGTGTGTGTGTGTGTGTGTGTGTGTGTGTGTTAGTGCAGGTAGAATGTGCAGTTTTACTGAGTGTTTGTCATTTCTTTTCAGTTGGTGGCTGTCTTGATAATAACCTTCTCATGTGTGATGGGGTACATGGTGAGTATATGTCTTATTTTCATCACCACATGTTCTACACACATTCATAATAGTACCAATAACAGAGTAACATACAGTAATAGTTCACAAACCCACAGCATGCCAACAGTGTGCAGTGCTTGGGAAAGCTCATTTTCTTCAGGAACTAGTTCAAAGTTCAGTGCAAACATTTCAAAATATAGCTCATAGCTCAAAATAGTTCTTAGTTAATACTTTGTTCATAGTTCCGTATACCACATATATGTATTGAATCACAGCTTTGGGTTCAAGCAACATCCACAAATTACAATAAAGATTTAAATTAACTTGGAATTTTGAGGCAGATGGTAATCTTGTCATTTCAAGTTCAACATGCTGTTGCCATAGCAGTGTATAGCAGAATAAATTATATCAGTTATCTTGACTCATTACTGATATCAATTTTTACAGTGTGCACTCACACATAGGGTTTTCAGGCCGACCAGAACGGAGCCGGTGCCGGTGCCCGCACCAGTTACATTCAGCACTAAAGTGCTTACCTGTGAACCGCCCGTGTTCTGCTCGGGCTCTGAACCTTTCCCGCATGTGACTGTGTTAACCGGATGAACCTGCTGACGTCCACGTTGTCGTCACGGTTCGCGGAGGAAAAACAAGTATTTTGCGGTTCACATTGTCAACCAGAGTTCCGGCTCGCGAACGCTAAGATCTTTGGCCCACAGAGTAACACACACACTCACACATATTAACACATACACTCACATACAACCCACTGTGCCATGGCACCCTCACAAATAGACCCTTACAATACTGTGTAAGGAGAGCCTTAAAGGTACACTGTGCAGGAAATGGTCAAAAAAGGTACTGCAACGTTTGGCGAAATGTTGGCCTTTGTGTCTCCGACTCGGAAAATCAGCCTTTTTGGGTGAATGCCCCGCCCCCAAACATGCCTGACCCCACCCCCACTGATGTCCATACCTCACCACCTGTTCCTATACACATCCTACCATGTAAACAAACACAAAAGAATAAGTACAGTCGGTCCCCCTACAATGCACACCCTTTACCGAGGTAATGCCACGTCATCCACCTCGGTACGTACCGGGCCTAGCTGCAGTGTACCCAAACAACCGCCGGGTGGCACTTGGGAGCGCTCGCTATACGCTTTACCACGTGGTAGTCTCTCTCTCTCTCTCTCTCTCTCTCTCTCTCTCTCTCTCTCTCTCTCTCTCTCTCTCTCTGGCCTACAGCTTACCTATTGCAGCGCTCCCGTTTGAGCTTGGACGTCCAAAATGTTTATTACCATATGGAATATTTTACGATGCTGACGGCGTATTAATATATGCTCATATTCACCAGCACGCACCGATTCAGCGGATAACAACATGCCTATAAATTGTGTGAGAACACCTCCAGGAAGTAGGAAGAGTCATAAAAAGAATAGCCTAAATAATGTAATGAATTTTCTTTTTTTTTTTTTAAATGATGATCGGATGAATTGCATTAATGTGCAAGCTCTGACAAAATGCAAATTGAGTGTAGCCAGAAGCCATACCGATTGTCGCATCGCAAGATTTGAAACGTCTAATATTGCAACTTCAGACTTGTTGTCTGGCTGTGGATACTTTTTTCGTTTGGTAAAAATTACTGAGAGTGCAATACACCTCACCGCAGTAACCTAACAGCGCTTCGTTTGAGCGTGTAAGCGTTGGCTATTTATCTCACATCGCCAACAGCTGGGGCGATAACCTAACCTACACTTCCCTAATGAATTTAATGTTGTCACATTGGCAAAAATTAGCAAGCGACTGATATTGCTGTTTTCGTGCTCAAATTAAGTGCAACCAACTGTCGGGTTATGTGTCGCAGGTGAGAAAGTGCGCATTTTTCCAGCGACACCTCTCCTTGTTACCAAATACCCTGGAGAGTACTGTAGGCCTACACCACAAATAGGCCTACGCCAAGACACAAATATTGAGTTTTAAAATAATATTTATTAACTAACAGAAATCTAAAAGAGTCCCGGGGCACCCCAAATCTATACAAGTCCGAAATTCCAAATTTCCTTGGAGATCCCCCCCACAGTCATCCGTTCCGAAGGAGGCGGAAGAGCGGTGGCCAGGTGTCCATCCATTGCGAGGCTGGGGAGACAGGAAGAGCTTGGTGACAGTAGGCTTGATTCCATAGGCAGTCCAAATGACACTCACTTCCATAATTAAGTAGGCTACGCAGGTAATCGCTGCACTTATTCCACGTGATTTACAACACTGCACTCGCTAGTCTAGGTTAAACGTTAGGGGTGAAGTTGCACAGCACTCGCACACGGCACGGCTCACTGCAAACAATGTGTGCTGCGATTCACCTGGGTAGGCCAGCGGTGTTAAAAGTGAGTCCAAGTACAACTGGGTTTGGAGAGAGAGAGAGAGGGGAAATATTTGCTGGGAAATATATGCAATGTCATCTCATAATCATGGAGTTCCTCATGCGATTTCATCTGGGTCAGTCAGAAATGCATGCACCTTGCGCACCGGGAAGTGTGTTTTTTCAAACAAGAAAACTGGTTCATCATATGCATGGCTTAAACTGACTTTAATGTTTGCCAACGTGCTATAGTTTTCCTCTCATAATAGCACCTGGCGACTGTGACCACAGTTAGATGACCTCGCGCACGTAAACCCATTAAAATATAGCCTAGCCTTCTGTGGCTATTCAGAGCAATATGAACCAATCAGGTCGGCGTTGCTATTAAGCAAAATACATCCCTGATGTCTACTTAACTAAAATAAGATGCATTTGTCTAATATTTGGAGACATCGCCTTGCTCTTTCTGCGGGGAATTAAGCGCCTCTCTCCCTCGCTCTCTCTCTCTCCCTCTCTCGCCCACACACACACACACACACACACACACACACACACACAGACACACACACACACACACACACACACACACACACACACACACACACACACACACACACACACACACACACTGTTTGGAGAGGACGCATTTAAACTGTAACAGTTTAGGCAGTAGGGGAGAGCAGGGACTCATGAAACTCGGGACGAATGAAACACTGCGATTTACTCGAAAACTTGAACATAGCCTATCCGAAAGTATGAAAAGTCAAAGTTGTCAGGTTTACAGGCAAAAGGAATTTAAGTGTCAGTAGACACTGTCGGGACGAATGAAACACCCGTTTCATCCGTCCCTCTCGCCCATTGACTTAAAGCAGGATCAAAATAAAATGGGAGCACTTGAGATGACTATGTTCCAACTTGTCTTGAGCACCGTCGTAGCGCAACAAATCATTATCGTAAACATAGCCTAGATAATTGGAAATTACAAAAAATAGGCTACATTTTATAGACTTTGGCTATAGGCTGCCGACTCCTCTACCTGTTTGAATTAGTGCAGCCTTACAGGGAGGACGTTAATTTGGCATAGGTCAACAAGAGACTACTAATTTGTGACTTGACGTGATGTGTGAATAATTAGGCTACGATATGCAACAGGCATATTTAGCCGCACTCAGTCATTCATTGGGTGAATGTCCCGACCCTGTGTGTCCGCGTGCATGCATGGGGTGGGGAAAAATACATCAAGCGTGCCATCACCACCCATCCCCCCGGACCCACGAAACCCAAATCCAAGCAATTGTAGTCTGTCAGTATTTTAGTGTGGGCCCAGGTAGTTGAATTCCTGCATGGCCTGGTTATCTCAATAGTGCCAAGAAGATGTTTGCCCTCAGGCTAGTGTGTTCATAAAGCGCATGTTCGATTTGCTGTAATAGGCTACGATCAGTAAGCCTCAACTTGTCTGTCGTGTCTTTTCCTTCTTTCGATATTTTGTAAAATAGGCCCACGTTAAAGCCTAAATACGATAATAGGCCTAAATAAGGCTAATAAAGTGAGCTAAATAAGTCAGGCCTAAATAAAGTTGTTTTAGCCTATGAACTCAGGCAATGCAGAAATTTGCGGAGGGATTTTGGATAACTTGGCCTATAGGCTACCGATGGCTTTATGAACTTCATGACTGGGCTACAAGATAGTCGGGTAAGCATATTGACTTGTAGACCACCAACATCTGATGCTGAAGTGGGGGAGGGTGTTTTTTTCACTTCAAATGTTCCCCGACACACACACACACACACACACACACACACACACACACACACACACACACACACACACACACACAGAGATACGCGCTAATCGCTCTCTCTCTCTCCGTCTCTCCCTCTCTTTCTCGTTGTTGCTATACGTGCATCTGGATAGGCATAGGCAGTGTGGTCACCCAGCACATTTTCATAGAAATGCTGTGTGTTTTTTTTTTTTTAAATGAAATCTTTATTTAGTTAGGTTGTGAACAGCGTTTCTCTTTCGATGTTGCGTCACCGTGGACAAGTGTCTGCTCGAAAACTTAATGCAAAGCGGCTAAAATGTTCAGAACGTGTTGAACTTTTCAGAACATGAATGTTTGTCTGTGGGGGAGGGGTGGGTTACAGCAGTGCAGTGCAGTGCAGTGCACGGGACTGCACAGCCTTTTGTGACATGTCGTGGCGCGACAGGTTATCCAGCCTCCGAAGGAGTCATAGTTCCCCAGTCATACTGTTGGTTCGCATCTCCACCGAAGCAACTGAATTTGCAGTCCTAATCACAGATGATTAGCCACACCTGGTGTAACAGATGTATTGTCATGTGTGCATCACATCCCCAGTTAACCGGAATCCCGTCGATCGCGCACAACAGCGCATTGAAAGGATGAAATGTTCACAAGCACCAATACAAAAAAAAAAAACGTCTTCAACCTATTAGTCCGTAGGCTATCCTGAGGATATCCGTTCCTGACTTGAATAGGTAGTGCAGAAATAATTAACAGACATCACTTAGCCTATAAGTTAGGAGCGGAATTGAGACGGTGAATGCAGGACAGAATAATGAAAACAAAACACCGTCGACTGGCGGTCTTGTTTAGGGATCACGCTTGTGTTATTATCAAATACCCAATGTTACGTGCAACGCGCAATTGGCTGACTCTTTCCACTTGTAGCCTAAAACTGAGGGAGGGATCAACATACAATGAGCTACACTGAAGCAGATTACTCTGCTTCGCAAAAAAAAAAAAAACAGTGCACCGATAATACCCCCGTCTTCAACCTACTATTTAGGCTACCAGATATAGGCTAGTAATAGTATTAAGTTGTGCTACCTTGTTTTTTGTGGTAACGACAGTGTAGATCAGGTAATAACCTGCAATAGGGGAAGCGGCATCCGCCAGTTTTAAAGACGGAATGTCGTCGCCAAATGTAAAATCACCTCTCTCATGCTGACATGACGGGGCACTACTTCATTAGGCTACAATGTTGTTCATGTCTGTTTGACTCACACTATACGAGTGGTTCAATTTGTGTTTTTGTGCTCATCGCACAAATGAGACAGACAGGCTTGCTTGATAGGGCTACACAAAGCAAGCGACATCGGTCCACTCAAAATGGTCCGAACTCCGCCGCTTGATTTCATGTCTCCTCAGTCTCTCCATTACGGTTTATTAGCCTACTCTGTTTTGCTATTTTCGTTATTCTTAGCCCTGGCATTACAGATGAAGCAACTGTGATCAGTGAGGTTGTGGAAACGGTTGAATAGGCCTATGGTCCTAAATTGGAAGCGGCCGATGCCAGTTTTGAAGACAGAATCGTCGCCAAATTTAAAATTCGATCTCTCTCATGCTGGCGTCACGGGACACACTTAATTACAATGGTGTTCCTGTCTGATTGACTCGGTTTTAATTGTCTTTACCGGTTCAAATTGTAGTAGGTATGCAAACTCTGTATCCTGAGGATACCCGTTCCTGGCTTGAATAGTGCTGAAATAAGTGAGGGACGGATTGGGAGACGGTGAATGCAAGACAGAAAAAAAGTCGAGTTTAAATTCACATTGTGGTCTTGTTTAGGGCTCACACTTGTGTTATTATCAAATGCCCTATCAAATGCCCAATGCTAAATAAAACATGCAATTTGCTGACTGTATTTCTACTACTACTAAAACTGGGGGACGGGCAAGGACGGAAGCACAAACAGACCACAGACACAGGCAGACGCTGCTCTGCAAAAGCGGTGCTATACTGCCCCCCGCATTCCGAATGGCCACAGGGTGTAATGATCACGGTACGCTGCCGCGGCCCGGCACGGTAATGAGCAGATTGAAGTTACACCATCTGTAGGCTATAGGGTATTTGGTCAGCATAACATGAATTGGAAGCCAAACACTGTTGTAATCTATAGCTGCAGCACATCAAGCATAAAAAGCTCAATATCTGAAAATGCTCAAGGGATATCACCGGGCATCGTCTGGAATCTTAATAGGTACACCTTAAGCCGGGCATACACTGTGCGATATTTTCACTCGTGGGTCTTAAGCTTCTGCTCACACTGCACGATTGAATTTCACTGTTTAAAAGTTCACAGCTCACGACTCCCGTACTCACACTACACGAGCCGACAGGCGGATGCGAGCGAAATGCTTCCACCGTACGACGCGACAGGCATGTTTCCCCGGTCTGCAGAGGAAGGAACATGCACACCTGAGGTGGAGATGAGGTCGCGCTCAACAGCGAATCGCACGGCCCTATTAATTTGTGCATGTGAAGTGTCAAATCGGGTCGTAGCACTGCTTTAACTGTGCGATTTACGCACGAGCCACGACCAGAATTTCAAACCGTTTTGATTTTCTTGCGACCTTGCGATTGCACGATCGTGAGGCGAAATCGCTTGTCGTTACCCCATGTACACTGCACGATGCGAGACTCACGATTGACCTGCGATTGAGCAAGAAATCGGTCCGACTCTCAAAAAGTCGTGCGAGTGCCAAATCGGGGCAAAATCGGGGCAAAAGTCGCACAGTGTAAGCCCAGCTTTAGGCAACCACAAACTGCAAAGAAAAAAACTTTATCAGACGAAACTGGGTTTGGCTAATATTTGGCTTTTGGCTGCCGGACTATTTTGCAAATAATAGTATTTGTGGTGTCCTCACGCAGCTCCTCTGTCTTCACATTGGTGAAAGACACACAAGCTGTAACAGGTGGTTATTTAAACACAAATATCATAATTCCTTGCCTAATTCATGTTCTATGGGCAAAAGCAAGTAGTCAAAGGTGATTCCCATTTGCGATTTACCATAATTGAGTCAAATTAGGTTTCCACAATGGTATCCAGTAAAGGGTGCCAATACCAGTGATCCCGGGAGCTTTACCGTCTTCAATTTTTTCCCTCTCATAGTTTAGTATTTAATGCTGTTGATTATTTTTATATTAGTATTAACCACAAGCTATCTATAGAAAAATCATGGTTGACCTTATTATTTGTTGTCTGGAGATATGTCCCACAATGTACTTAAACTTCAAGGGTGCCAATAGTAACTGGCGGCACTGTATGTCACATGCATTTTTGATCGCACTAGCCAGAGCGGTAGTTTGGAACAAAGAAGTGGATCAACGCTTAAAGAGAGGGGGGAAATATTAGAGGCGCATCAGAACGCAGCTTCTTCAACTTCTCAACTCACTTCAATGCTCCTTCAACAATGTGTGTCTGGCAGTAGGCTAGTGTTTTATGGCTACAGAAATATGGTCACTCATGCACCTAACGTCCGTTCCAATTCAGAATGTGGTCAGTAATTAATGATTTCAAGATCGCTTGCCGTTTATACAACCGCAAACATCCCCTGTTCTGTATTTGTTTTCCGTGATTCTTCTCTGGTGGTGATTTACAGAAACAATTAGTTTTCCATATTCACTTAGTTTTCCATATTCACACAGATATCTCTTTTATAGTTTGTGAGGTCAGATAGCATAACATTAGTCATTGAACTGTGCAATACTGCAATATATTGCGTCCAAAATATTACAATCCAGAATTGTGCTAATTGTATTTTTTAAACTTATTACCTTTATTTAAACAGGAAGATCACATTGAGTTACCTCTTTTTCCAGGGAGTGTATGATAGTCACCCCTGCAGATTATTGCAGTAGCCTAAGTGCTGTAGCACTGCAGTTTTGATATTGCATGGACAACAAATGATTCTTTTTTGTGAATCTCTGCTCTGCCTGATGCTCAATGTTAGGATTAAAGCTAGCTTTTAAAAATCTAGAAAAAGCTATTTTACCACCTAGGCCTAGTGACCGGCGGCGGCCGCTGACATGTGCGGCCCACCTCCACCTCTTGGTTTAAAAATGTGGCCCACTTGAAAAACTAATTGAATAGCCCTGACCTAGACTATAGGCTGCCTGATGGGGCTTACAGTACATTATGATACATTATTATACAGTGCATTATAGATGCATCCATATGAACTTCACATTACTTAGAGCACATTGACGACTTGTGATCTCGCATGGGACATTATAGCATCTTATGATCTTATAACAGTTTATCATCCAGGTCTGTGCATAGAGGGGTTTTCAAGTATGAAAAGTGCAATTTTTCCAGTCATAATGAATACTTAGAATTTGATGTTGGTGCTAAGTATTCATGAAAAAGGCAACATTAGAGAATGTGTAGCATGAGTTCTGGAAATAACAGATAATAATCTTTAACCCTTGTAAGCTGTTCAGGACTTTTGGACCTGTTTTCAGCACATGCACATTTCAATTACACAGGGGGAGTTCCTGGTTCTCTTGGACCTGTTGCATTTGGGGGTCTTATACAGTACATCAATATTTTCTAAATGTTTGATACAATACTGATCAGATGTCGAGTAGACAAGGTAGAGGGTGAATTACGTGGGAAAAGGAGTGCAGATATTGTTCGCTCCGCCAGTTATGCATCGGTGTTGCAACTTTGCGTGAGAAGAGCACTAGTGGCTCCATCCGAGAGCTTGGATTCAGTTTACTCACTTTCTTCACTGTCTCCTTATCCCTCTGTCTCTGTATCTCTCACCCTCAAAAACATACATACGAAGAAATTCACAAACAGGATGAAGGGTACATGAGGGCAATTATAACTTTTTCCTTTTTCATGTTTTTTTCTATAGGCCTGGGTCTAAAAAACCCAAACACTTTCTATGTAACAAAAACTCAAACACCTTACAAGAGTTAAAGTCAATTCTAGGAGATATGCAGACAGTACAGCAGTGATGTTCTTTGTCCTTCTAGTCTTTTTTAAAATAAAATTCTTCTAGCTGGAAATTGTATTATTTCTTCTTCCTATTTTTTTGTTGTTATTATTATTTTCATTATTCCAGACTGGCTCTGACAGTGATGGCGCAACAATAGCGATTCATCTGCATCTCTGGCTCAGAGCAGCAGGATTCGTGGTTGTCTCTATGTTTGGCATCTACGGAGCTATTAAGGAAAAGACTTGGCCCCTCGTAACGGTATAACTACACGACAGTAGATAGTTTTTTTTGTTTTTTTGTATTGTTATTATTATAGCTAGGCCCCTTGTAACAACAGCAAGGCAGTAACGGTATGACTTCACGATCCAAACATTTGGTTACTGAATGCCCCATAGATGGCTGTATTTAAAACACTTATTCTGTTGTTCCCCACAGTACATTACAGCAAGTGTTATCTGTGTGTTGGAGTGAAAGATTTTATTTGTTTTACAATAAATTGCAGTGTAATAGATGTTATTATGTAACAGTATATTACATCATGGTGTAATCGGTGTGTTGGTGTGACAGTATATTTTAGTGCAGTTGGTGTGACAGTATATTACATCATGGTGTTATCTCAGTGTGACAGTATAGTACAGCAAATGTAATCAATGTGTTAGTGTGACAGTACATTAAAATATAATCAGTGTTTATATGTAGCAGTATATTACATTGTAGTGTAATCAATGTATTGGTGTTTCATTCTGTTGTTCTTCGCAGTACATTACAGCTTGTGTTATCGGTGTGTTGATATTTCTAACACAAGGGATACCGTTCGCTGTGGCAAAGGCAAAGGTATGTACTATATGTATATGTGGGCATCTACAAAAAAAATACATTATATGTATCCTCATTGCATGTTTTTCATGCTCACCTGTTTGATGTAACTTCAATGTTAACAGATGCCCCCGCCTGTGAGTTATGACATGCAATCCATGACAGGGGTTCTGATGATGGTTATGGATGTCATGTTGGCAATGAACTTAGTTCCCGCTCTATTGGGGGTAAGTGTAATGTAATGTAATGTAAGTTCAGCAAATCAATTGCAATGGTGGGGTGGGAGCGTTTCGCTCGGTGCGTAATTCCAAGAACAGTATGGCGACAAGGAATAAAGGAGTTGCACACAAGAGCTAAATGCAAAATCAAAAACTGTATTAAACAAAGCTGAATAAAGTAAAGTATCTGTAAAGCAGGGGTACACAATTAAAAGTCCCTGTTCGAAAGTTCAAAATGCCTCCCAATAAAGGTCCGGGCCTGGCTGACCCCCCCCCATGGGGGCTGTAAAGTATCGGTTAAGTGTCGGTTTTATTTACTTTATTCGGCTTTGTTTCATACAGTTTTTGGTTTTGAGTTCAGCAAATCAGCCAGACTGCCACACAGTGCAATGTAATGTAATGTAATTTCAGCAAATTAGTCAAGTCAAGTCAAGTGTACTTTATTGTCAAAAATCTATGTAACAGGGTTAGTACAGAAGTTTGAAATGGTGTTTGACCAATATGTCTCCACTGTGCAGTTTCACTAAAAAACATTTAAATAAGAAGCCACACACTGCCCTTATTATTGACATAGTTAGTAAACTTCACTTTGTTATAAATTGAACAGAGTCATTGAAGCAGCCATCACCTAAGAGATGGGGGGTGGTCTGCGTTACATCTATTACTATTATTTACTGTTTATCTATTTATCTATTACTGTTATGTTTTGTTGTGTTGTTGTATACTATAGTATTGTGTTGATTAGCTCAGTGTTTCTCAACCTTTTTTTAGGCGAGGCACCCTTTCAATTCATGAAAAACCTCAAGGCACTCAAGCCGTAACATGGTATTACATCCGATACCACACAACCTTAGAAAAGTAACACATTTCGAGACGTTTGAAGTTGCAGCTTTTTCTCAGATAGGCTATGTGAAGGCCATACTGGGGTGACCTAAATTTACTTTATTGTGCGTAAATGGTAGATGAAAGATTCCACTGACTAAGCATTCATTTATTAATTTAGACAAATATGTATTATATTACATAATTTATTCATTTATGTAGGTTAATTTCACATACCGTCAGCCACATTTCCGCAACACCCCTGAGGGGGGCGTGCAGCACCACAGGGTGCCACGGCACCCCGGTTGAGAAACACTGGATTAGGTGTTGTATTGATGGTTGTGGTTGTGTGTGCTTTCCAGATCATTGGGGTGATCCTGGCAGCTCTGTTGATTCGCCAGCTGCATAGACGTGATGATGACGCCCTCAACAGACCCCAAGAGATGCAGTACCCTCTTGATGAGATGCAGAACCCCCCTGATTACTCAGAACTCAGCCCAATGGCACAAAAGTGAACAGAAAAGAACCCTCCGCATCAGTCAGAACTCTTTATCTCTCTCTCTGCATCTTGTAACCCTCTCTCTATCCCATCAACTCTCCATCTTCACCTCTCCAGAGTACTTGGAGCTCAGGCCAGTGTTCTGAAGAGAGAATAGCAACCCATCTCCATAGCAACAGTGTTCCAGAACACAGGAGAACAACATATCTCCATAGCAACACATCTCCATCATTCCAGAAGACAGGAGAACAACATATCTTCATAACAACACATCTCCATCATTCTAGAAGACAGGAGAACAACGTATCTCCATAGCAACATATCTCCATCGTTCCACCTCTCAGCCCCATATTACCACCATACATCCACGCTATGTATACCAAACACCCACAACATCCACACTCCTTCCCAGTACTCATACCTATCTGAGCCTCAAATTCACATCAGACACCCACGCCATCTATATCCACGCCATCTATACCCACGCCCTCTAACCTGACCCTATCCACTCATTCCATACTCCCCTCATGGTACTGTGATCTCAGTGCAATGAGGCAGAAGTGAGCGGAACAGGATTCTAAAAAATATCCATCTACACATCAAGGACAACTGGACACCCACAAATTCAGTCCAAAATTCCACACCTCTCCAATAACTAGCAAATTAATTTATATGCTGATGATATTGTATTACACTGCCGTCTGATATTTTACAAATTCAGCACACTCTGTAAGATGATTCCAAATGTCAAAGATACTAACCACCATTAACCCTCATTAACCCCCATACTTCAGGGCGAGGGCGCCCCCGATTTTAGTCATATTTTGTTTAGCGCGTGTTTAAATAGCATTGCCTTGTGATACAATCACTCATCATATCAAATTGAAACTTTCTCTTTCATCTGTCCAGCCAGCCATATGGTTCATGTTCGTCCTCATTTTTGTATGCACTGTGCTTTCACCTCACATCTTCATGAAGAAGTTGACAAAAGTGATCCATCAATAAAATCATGACATTGCTTACCGTTGATGAGCGTTATCATCAGATTCACCAAACCAATCCGGTCTGATTCTGTCCATAGCCATCCATAGAACAAATCCAGTACCATTGTTTTGGTCAAAATCCTCACTTTAGGTCCACCAAAGGCTTGAATGTGCAACCTGAAGTTGCAATTTTGAAATAGCACACACTTTTCGCAATACGACATATTTTTTGAAATTTATATAGAATCCACTTGAAATGAACTCAACAATGTACTTCCTTGTATTCACGGGAAAGCAGAAAACCTCTACTTCTGTTTCAAGTGCCGTTTGACCAATTACATGGATGTATGTGATTATAACATCAGCAGATAGCCAATGACTGCCAATCATGCGTAAATCGCCTCCCTACACGTCACCACGTTTTTTTCCCTATTGGGCAAGAGAGGCCGGATCAATAATGTACTACGTTTTGTAGGCAAGGAAGTGATGAATACAAAGACATGTAGTTTTATGGGATACTTCATGGGCGCCCCCAGGGGGGGAAAGGTGGTACTGATTCTAACGGCCCAAACGGCCCGCGGATGGTGGTGACAGAGTAGTGAAGGCAGGTTGGCAAAAACTTAAGGAAAGATGGGAGAAAGAGGAGAGGGCCAGAAGAGGCAGGCAACTGGTCACTCAATTTTTCTCCAAGAAAGAAGGTATGCTCACTCAATGACATCGCGTTTTCAAACGCTATCAAATGTCAATGTCAGCGAGGTGCGGACCGACAGCGCGAGGGGTTAACAACAGCGACTCGTTGCCTGCTTTTGTTTGTGTTCGGTTTTGACCCTCTCATCAGTAAAGTTTTGGTTCTCTCTGGTCACCCGACAGCATCAGTTGAAACTAATGTGTGGGAAATGAATGCAGATTTGACAAACAACCTGTAGCCTACGTTTTGGAGGCTGCCATCATCCATTGAAGTATCATGTTTGCGCAGGAGAGCGGTGCTTTTTACTAGCGGTGCCTATTTTACAATTATCCCTCACACACAAATGCAACAACACGGAGAAGCCTAATGGCTAGGACAAGAGATTGTTTTGTTCTCATAATATCGCTAAGAGTTTTACCCTTGGCAGGAAATGAATGGTAACTAGATAATGGCATTGTGTTTAACCATAATATGTGTTTTCACTCATGAAAAAACTTGTTTTACTTCCATAAGAGCAGTCACACCATGGGACACCAAAAATGATCCTAAGCATTGTGTGACAGAAACATTGCAATATGTAGACATATTAAGAGGTTAATAGTCACCTTAAACTTCCACACATCTCTCCAATAACTGAGGTATAACTGGTTAGGAGCCTGTCTTTAAGACCCTTGTAGTTGGCCTTGCAGCTGCCCGTCCACAAACCTGACTTACACGTCACCCCGCAGGACGCAATTTGTGTTACAAAATTGAACTTGTTGTTAATATCACTGTATTGAGTTTTTTTCACATTCATATTTTTTAATATAAGGTTAATATTTATGCAATCATGCCAAATGCTTTATAAATGATTCAAGATGTTGGTTTATTTTATAGCTGTATATATTCCAGGTTTTCTTAATGTTACAGTCACACAACAGGACATGTGACATATAAACCTTTCCATAAATCTGAACAAAAATGTTTCTTCTCATCTAAGACTAATATGTATATGTATCCATATCTTCTTTCAATTACATTTTTTTTCAAGAGGAAAAATATTAATTTTGTAGGTTTTTAACAAATGTTACGTAAAATCAGGGCATCATGTCAACCACCTACATGCGCACCTGACAGCAGTGCATGCCTGAAAACTTTTATCACTACTCTTCGTTTTACTCAAACAATATCTAAACTTGCCGTGAAGAAAATATTCACCATTCTAGATATCGTGGACGTGACAGTAATGAATCTGATGAGATTCAGATGTTTCAGATGACGACACTGATATCAGTGATGATGATTATGTCAGCGAAGGTAGCCTGCGTTCTCAGAGGAAGCGGATAACAGTGTTATTGATGTGTACGTGGAACTTTTATTGTTCTTTGGAACATGAATACATTAAACTAAGAACTTAAAACTATGTATTTCTCATCTGTAGTGTGTGAGAAGGCGTTTCTCCCCCTTCTCACACGCTGCCCTTGGATATATTCTGAACAACGCTTGTGGGAAAGTTGAACACTCACTCGAAATTGCAACATTGCAACATTTGCTCACATACACACACACACAGTGTTGCCAATTTAGCGACTTTGTCGCTAGATTTAGCGACTTTTGGCCACCTCTGGCGACAAAAAAAATCATCTAGCGACTTAGCGACTTTTCAGGCTCAATCTGGCAGAATCTAGCGACTATTTCGCTTGTCTTGTGAGAGGCAAATCAGTCTCCCTCCCACGACACCACACAGTGCATTTTCAGTGGCGGGTAGAGACAGACGTGACACATGATGCACCACAGTGGATGCACTACGGTGTGGCAGCTTTTGTGATACGCACTGGAATTCTCATACACATGTGCATCTGCTTGTATGAGGCTACGGCAAGCGATATGGGACAAAGGTATGACAGGAACCAACTGTCAACATAAACCGAGATTACACAATCTTCGATATGGTCATTGGTCACCAAATGTTTTGGGACTGTCATTTATGTTATGCATACACTTTGGAATTAGATCAGTCTTGTTGTTACACAGGTATATTTGATTGACCTCAACTGTACGGCTCCTTGGGATATGCATACCGATATGACAAATTTAAATGAGCACTAGCAGGCTGGCCGCACCGACCGCAGTGAATCCCGGGCACTGGCGACAAAAACTCATCTAGCGCCTTTAGCGACTTTTTGGTGCATCTGCCGACTTTTTAAAACGTGCATTTTCGGGGACAAATTCAGCGTTTTCCCACATAATTCTGACTCTGCGCCGCCGTCAGAAGCGTTTCCCACGGTTAAGCAGGGCTGCAGATTAGCTCTGATCTCCAAAAAGTAGCTAGCACCGCCCATTTGTACTGTGGACGAAGGCATGTGGGCACGTTTTCTGTAGATCAGCGCGCCGTGCGTGACGCTGTGATGTCATACGTAACGTCATGACGTCATCTAGCGACTTCTAGCGACTTTTCAGCAAGCCCATAGCGACTTTGGCTGATTTTCTTTTGGCAACACTGCACACACACACATACGTACAAATTTCAGACAGCTGCATTGTGAAAATGGACTGCTTTGTGTCGGGTTTGGTCGGGGAAATATTAGAGCTTTGGTGGAGGATTTAACCCTATCCAAATAAGGGGGGTTTAAAGTGCCCACACCAACTATGTTGAATAACTCCGTAGCGACTTAGCTATGACTGCAAAACTTGGCGACTTTTCCTAAAATTTAGTTGGCTACAATTTATCACCAAAAGATTAGGTTTATAATTTTTGCCGTTGCCATTGGCAATGGCTTTCTGACAGGTATGTCTGACTAAAATCACTGAGTCTCGTCAGTGTTCCTTCCTTATTGCATACTACTTATTGTAAAGTTTAAAGTTTACCTAATCTAATATTCATTCATTTATGCTAATTCATGCTAATTTGATGACAGCACCACATTTATAATCAAATGGCGGACTTTATTTTTACCAGTGCACATTATTTTTTCTTTCGCATTGCTTACGTACAGTCGGTCCCCCTACAATGCACACCCTTTACCGAGGTAATGCCACGTCATCCACCTCGGTACGTACCGGGCCTAGCTGCAGTGTACCCAAACAACCGCCGGGTGGCACTTGGGAGCGCTCGCTATACGCTTTACCACGTGGTAGTCTCTCTCTCTCTCTCTCTCTCTCTCTCTCTCTCTCTCTCTCTGGCCTACAGCTTACCTATTGCAGCGCTCCCGTGTGAGCTTGGACGTCCAAAATGTGTATTACCATATGGAATATTTTACGATGCTGACGGCATATTAATATATGCTCATATTCACCAGCACACACCGATTCAGCGGATAACAACATGCCTATAAATTGTGTGAGAACACCTCCAGGAAGTAGGAAGAGTCATAAAAAGAATAGCCTAAATAATGTAATGAATTTTCTTTTTTTTTTTTAAATGATGATCGGATGAATTGCATTAATGTGCAAGCTCTGACAAAATGCAAATTGAGTGTAGCCAGAAGCCATACCGATTATCGCATCGCAAGATTTGAAACGTCTAATATTGCAACTTCAGACTTGTTGTCTGGCTGTGGATACTTTTTTCGTTTGGTAAAAATTACTGAGAGTGCAATACACCTCACCGCAGTAACCTAACAGCGCTTCGTTTGAGCGTGTAAGCGTTGGCTATTTATCTCACATCGCCAACAGCTGGGGCGATAACCTAACCTACACTTCCCTAATGAATTTAATGTTGTCACATTGGCAAAAATTAGCAAGCGACTGATATTGCTGTTTTCGTGCTCAAATTAAGTGTAACCAACTGTCGGGTTATGTGTCGCAGGTGAGAAAGTGCGCATTTTTCCAGCGACACCTCTCCTTGTTACCAAATACCCTGGAGAGTACTGTACACCACAAATAGGCCTACGCCAAGACATAAATATTGAGTTTTAAAATAATATTTATTAACTAACAGAAATCTAAAAGAGTCCCGGGGCACCCCAAATCTATACAAGTCCGAAATTCCAAATTTCCTTGGAGATCCCCCCCACAGTCATCCGTTCCGAAGGAGGCGGAGGAGCGGTGGCCAGGTGTCCATCCATTGCGAGGCTGGGGAGACAGGAAGAGCTTGGTGACAGTAGGCTTGATTCCATATGCAGTCCAAATGACACTCACTTCCACAATTAAGTAGGCTAGGCTACGCAGGTAATCGCTGCACTTATTCCACGTGATTTACAACACTGCACTCGCTAGTCTAGGTTAAACGTTAGGGGTGAAGTTGCACAGCACTCGCACACGGCACGGCTCACTGCAAACAATTGTGTGCTGCGATTCACCTGGGTAGGCCAGCGGTGTTAAAAGTGAGTCCAAGTACAACTGGGTTTGGAGAGAGAGAGAGAGGGGAAATATATGCTGGGAAATATATGCAATGTCATCTCATAATCATGGAGTTCCTCATGCGATTTCATCTGGGTCAGTCAGAAATGCATGCACCTTGCGCACCGGGAAGTGTGTTTTTTCAAACAAGAAAACTGGTTCATCATATGCATGGCTTAAACTGACTTTAATGTTTGCCAACGTGCTATAGTTTTCCTCTCATAATAGCACCTGGCGACTGTGACCACAGTTAGATGACCTCGCGCGCGTAAACCCATTAAAATATAGCCTAGCCTTCTGTGGCTATTCAGAGTAGACCTATGATTTTTGGCCCAGGCCCGAGCCCGAACCCGAACCCGAGCCAATTTCGGGTCGGGTCGGGCCTGAAATGTCACTCATTACGTTCGGGTAGGGTCGGGTTCGGCTTCTCTATCGTTGACAATTTTTTATTTTATTTTTTTTAAATAAATAAATAGGCTATGTAGGCTGTGCGTTAATAATATTCCACGTCAGTTGATAATCCAGCAGTGCAGTGCCTGCTGCTAGAATGCACGCGCTTTCCCTCGCCTCTCCCTCCCATCACAGTGCGCTGAGGCATTTCGGCCGTGTTTTGGCCACGAGAGACGCGGTCTGCAAAAAACAGAGGTCGCCTCATCAACCCGACACATACTGTAGCCTAATAAGAACTCCTTCATTCCTGTTCTGCTGCTCGCGTCGTTGTTCTTCTTTGTCTCGCTGTCTCTCTCTGTGAAAGTGCCGCGCTAGATTTTTAAGGTCGTACTGCTGCTGTGGCTTATGGCCCAATGATCAGCCGGTCAAAATGACGGACGCCCTTAAAATTTTCCGCCAACTCTTAAAAAAAGCGTCAATGATGGATTATCGCTTAATGTAACCTCTGTGCACTGCAGTGCAGCATACACAGAAATATAAAAGATGGCCTGCATGTTTATACAGTCTATTTAACTTAGATTTCGTAACAAAATACTTTAATGGCTTTAATTTAAGGGCTTTGATTTGTTATCATAGATCACCCCTCCTTATACAGTGGAATCCGCTTATAGTGGTCACGGATATAGTAGCCTAATCAACCGCTTATATAGATCAAAAAGTTTGGGACAGAATCATTTCTATACAAATACTGTTTAAATAATTCGTTTACAGTGATCAAAAATCCGCTTATAATGTTCATTTTTGTCATTTTATGAATGTAAACATGTGCAAAAAGTATTGAAAAACTCAGTGTAGCCATTTCATTTTTTACTCCCGCGATTCCTTTCCCGACGTCTGCTTCTGCCAGATAGGTTGTAAGGGTATTGCGCGAGACTCAACTCGCCACTTTTCCGGGTGGTAGCCTACTGTAGCCTACTCTAGGGGCGCCAACCGAGGAGTGCAAACTCCATACAGTGAATGGGCTGCGCTCTCCCGACAGCACCCCAGTGAACTGCAGGCATGGCTCGACTGAGTGGGGACGCAACCTGTTCACATAGAAACTCTCTGGTGATGAGGCTGTGTACACATGCCTCTGTCTCGCTAGCCAATGTAGCCTAACGAGTTAACACCGGACAGCAAGCACGTGAATCATGTCTCTCTTATTCTGGGAATGAAAAACATAGGCTCTTCGAAACGTATGAAAATTGACCAAAAACGAGCCAACGAGATGTTTTGGCGAAGCTTGGCATTCCTCAGGCTACCTTGTGTTTAAACTGCAACAGCTGTACAGGCTGCGTCTCCCCACGAGTCCCTCCCACTCCCCCTCGCCCTTCTCATCTCTCCTATGCCAGCAAGCCCAGCGCGACTTTCCCAATTCCAACCAGTTCTTTGCGTGGCTTTTTTTAAACGGTGTCAAAAAAAAAACACGTTGTAGGCTACTACTGTACAGCAGGCTATGCAGCAGTGTGTTATTTATCGGCGTGGCAATTTTAAGTGCGCATTCTTGCGGCGTTTTGCATGCATAACCTGAATCACACTGTGCAGAAACTCGCCAGAAAACGTTTGTGGAATGGGAACTTTACAAACTTATTTGACATCATAAGAGATGACGACCCGTGCGTGGTCTATGCTTTGAAATGCATGTAAGCCTCGTCTTTCTCAGCGCTCATTTTTGCCAGACAGGTAGAGACCAAAAAGGCTGTGAAATAATACAAATTCGGTTTTAGTAATCAATCGCTTACAGTGTTCAAATTGGCTTGGACAAACGTGACCACTATAAGCGGATTCCACTGTAAATAAAATTTGAAATTTCGGGCTTCCCTCGGGCTCGGGCCTACACATCCAATAATTAGTCGGCCTCGGGCCGGGCCCGGCCCAATTCCCATGGGCCCATGTCGGTTCGGGCTTGGATTTTTTTACCCGTTCTTACCTCTGATTCAGAGCAATATGAACCAATCAGGTCGGCGTTGCTATTAAGCAAAATACATCCCTGATGTCTACTTAACTAAAATAAGATGCATTTGTCTAATATTTGGAGACATTGCCTTGCTCTTTCTGCGGGGAATTAAGCGCCTCTCTCCCTCGCTCTCTCTCTCTCCCTCTCTCGCCCACACACACACACACACACACACACACACACACACACACACTGTTTGGAGAGGACGCATTTAAACTGTAACAGTTTAGGCAGTAGGGGAGAGCAGGGACTCATGAAACTCGGGACGAATGAAACACTGCGATTTACTCGAAAACTTTAACATAGCCTATCCGAAAGTATGAAAAGTCAAAGTTGTCAGGTTTACAGGCAAAAGGGATTTAAGTGTCAGTAGACACTGTCGGGACGAATGAAACACCCGTTTCATCCGTCCCTCTCGCCCATTGACTTAAAGCAGGTACAAAATAAAATGGGAGCACTTGAGATGACTATGTTCCAACTTGTCTTGAGCACCGTCGTAGCGCAACAAATCATTATCGTAAACATAGCCTAGATAATTGGAAATTACAAAAAATAGGCTACATTTTATAGACTTTGGCTATAGGCTAAGCCGACTCCTCTACCTGTTTGAATTAGTGCAGCCTTACAGGGAGGACGTTAATTTGGCATAGGTCAACTGCAAGAGACTACTAATTTGTGACTTGACGTCATGTGTGAATAATTAGGCTACGACATGCAACAGGCATATTTAGCCGCACTCAGTCATTCATTGGGTGAATGTCCCGACCCTGTGTGTCCGCGTGCATGCATGGGGTGGGGAAAAATACATCAAGCGTGCCATCACCACCCATCCCTCCGGACCCACGAAACCCACTGAAGATCCAAGCAATTGTAGTCTGTCAGTATTTTAGTGTGGGCCCAGGTAGTTGAATTCCTGCATGGCCTGGTTATCTCAATAGTGCCAAGAAGGTGTTTGCCCTCAGGCTAGTGTGTTCATAAAGCGCATGTTCGATTTGCTGTAATAGGCTACGATCAGTAAGCCTCAACTTGTCTGTCGTGTCTTTTCCTTCTTTCGATATTTTGTAAAATAGGCCCACGTTAAAGCCTAAATACGATAATAGGCCTAAATAAGGCTAATAAAGTGAGCTAAATAAGTCAGGCCTAAATAAAGTTGTTTTAGCCTATGAACTCAGGCAATGCAGAAATTTGCGGAGGGATTTTGGATAACTTGGCCTATAGGCTACCGATGGCTTTATGAACTTCATGACTGGGCTACAAGATAGTCGGGTAAGCATATTGACTTGTAGACCACCAACATCTGATGCTGAAGTGGGGGAGGGTGTTTTTTCACTTCAAATGTTCCCCGACACACACACACACACACACACAGATACGCGCTAATCGCTCTCTCTCTCCGTCTCTCCCTCTCTTTCTCGTTGTTGCTATACGTGCATCTGGATAGGCATAGGCAGTGTGGTCACCCAGCACATTTTCATAGAAATGCTGTGTTTTTTTTTAAATGAAATCTTTATTCAGTTAGGTTGTGAACAGCGTTTCTCTTTCGATGTTGCGTCACCGTGGACAAGTGTCTGCTCGAAAACTTAATGCAAAGCGGCTAAAATGTTCAGAACGTGTTGAACTTTTCAGAACATGAATGTTTGTCTGTGGGGGAGGGGTGGGTTACAGCAGTGCAGTGCAGTGCAGTGCAGTGCAGTGCACGGGACTGCACAGCCTTTTGTGACATGTCGTGGCGCGACAGGTTATCCAGCCTCCGAAGGAGTCATAGTTCCCCAGTCATACTGTTGGTTCGCATCTCCACCGAAGCAACTGAATTTGCAGTCCTAATCACAGATGATTAGCCACACCTGGTGTAACAGATGTATTGTCATGTGTGCATCACATCCCCAGTTAACCGGAATCCCGTCGATCGCGCACAACAGCGCATTGAAAGGATGAAATGTTCACAAGCACCAATAAAAAAAAAAAACGTCTTCAACCTATTAGTCCGTAGGCTATCCTGAGGATATCCGTTCCTGACTTGAATAGGTAGTGCAGAAATAATTAACAGACATCACTTAGCCTATAAGTTAGGAGCGGAATTGAGACGGTGAATGCAGGACAGAATAA
>NC_085880.1:23072956-23077956 GCF_034702125.1 Engraulis encrasicolus
TACTAACAAAGACATGATCAGTCAATAAATGTTATGATAATATGTATTCTAATATGGAGAGACAGAATATCAAAAAGAAAATCCAGAAATTAACTGAAGAGAATATATATTAATTTATTTCCATTTCATCGAGCAAAATAAGTATTTGATCCCCTGCCAACTGATTACAGTTCCGGGCCCACAGACCAGATGGGCACTTCCGATCAACTTGTCATCTGAATTAAAGACACCTGTACATACTAACATGCATAAAAGACACATTGAATCAGCAGAATCAATCCATAGTATGAGTGAATCAGTCACACTCCAACCTCACCAGCATGGGAAAGACCAAAGAGTGGTCAAATGATATCAGGGACACGATTTTAGACCTGAACAAAGATTAAATGGGCTGCAAAGCCACAAGAAAGAGACTGGGTATCAATGACCCAGCTGTAGATGCATTTCTTCCAAAATGTGAGGAATACAAAATGACTATCCATCAGCCTGTCTGGGGTTCTATACAAGATCTGACCTTTTGTAGGGATTTGATAATCATAAGAACAGAAAGAAATCACCCTAGAGCTGTACGGGATGAACTAGGCAATTATATCAAAGCTACTGGGACCAAAATCACTGAGAAAACTACTGGTAGCACTTAATGCCACAGAGGTTTAAAATCCTGTAGTGCACACATGGTACCTCTACTTCAGAAGGAACCTGTGCAGTCCCACTTGAGGTTTGCTAACGAACATCAGACTGGTTTAGGATATGATAAGGAGGTGCTGTAGTCAGACGAAACCAAAACCAAGCTGTTTGGCATTATCACAATTCAATGTGTTTTGAGAAAGAGTACTGCTGTCTATGATCCCAAGAACACCCTCCTCACCATCCTGCATGGAAGTGGTATCATTATGGTTTGAGGGTGTTTGTCTGGCCAAGGCACAGGACAACTTCACATAGTCAACGAATGGATGGAGAGAGACATGTAATGTGCAATCCTGAGTGCAAATGTCCTTCCCTCCACCACTACACTGAAAGGTGGGCCATTTTTGGATCTCCCAACATGACAATAATACACAACATACAGTCAAAGCAATGAAGGAGTGGCTCAATAAGAAGCATATTAAAGTCGTGAAGTGGCCTAGACAGTCTCCAAATATTAACCCTATAGTAATTCTATGGAGAGAACTGAACCTCCCATTTGCCAAGCTACAGCCACAAACTATTCATGTTTTAGAGATAATGTGCAAAGAAAAATGGGCAAAAATATTTCCTACTATATGCACAAACATTGTCATCAACTAAAAGAAGCATCTGACCTCAGTGCTAGACAACTAGGGCTTTGCCACAAAGCACTTTATCTTCTTTAGCTAGAGGGGTCAAATACTTATTTGCCTAAATTAAATACAAATAAATTAAAATATATTATTTTAAGTTATTTTCTGGAATTACTTTTTGATATTCTGTCTCTCCATGTTTGAATACATATTATCATAAATATATAGACTGATCATGTCTTTATTAGTGAGCAAACCGGCAAAATCAGCAAGGGATCAAATACATATTGGACTCACTGTAAACAGCATCCTCCCTGTCAGTAAAGCCCTTTGTAAGGAAACTAAAGCTTGACCCTGAAGTTGCACAATAAGCTACATCCTCAGATGGCAAGTTGCTCAGCCATTCATATTTTTCTCCCAATGAAATTACACTTCAGCTGTTTTCCTCCAAAGATACAGGGATAGCTCTGTAGTGCAAACCACCTATTTTGGAGTAAACTTTTTTCTTCCTAGAGTCGCATCAAACGTTTTGTTTTTATTTACTTGTTATAGTTCTTCACAAGCGCAGAGGACAAAAGTCTTTCAACGAGAAAGAAAAGTAGCCTATCCTCCGCGCTCCTGAGCCATCTGATGCGTCACGGCTATGCAGACACAGTAGTCACGGGAGCCTCTTCAGGTGTGGATATTTTACTGCGATTGACTCTGACGAAGACGTGGCAACGTCGATAGTCTTGGCACTTGTCCAAATTAACAGGAAAATATCCACACCTGAAGATGTTCCGGTGACCTCCTCTGTCAGTGTTTATCACATATGCTTTCCAATTTACAATCAATTACCTTTCACGGATATCCTGCTTTTACCTTTATGCAGCAGCTGATGCAGCAGCCGGCCTTCTTAAAATAATGACTCAAATGGCTTTTTAAGACACCATAGCCTACTTGTTACGCATGCGCTTTATGTAGGCTATACAACGGTTGGCTTTCTGTCAGCGGAGATCTCATCAAGCGCGGGCTTTCTGAAAGCGGAGATCTCACCAAGCGCGTGCTTAATGGGCGCGTTCGTGACGGCACATTACTGCGCAGGCTGCACACGCACACTTTGCCATTTCAATGCATTTTTCCAACCAGAAAGCATGGTAATTTTGCTTTGCGCAATGCTCTGTCACGAACGCGACCAAACACTTCCGATGTCGGCTGAGTTGCGTTCTCTCCCACGAGTCGCACCACTTGCGATATTAATCAATCTGGTTTACTCTCAAAAACAGAACACAAAGGCAAAACTAGAACACATAGCTCATGGATGTTAACCACAGTTTGCAAAGGACGCTTCACAAAGGTTTATAGATGTTTTTGTGTGTTTCAGTTGGTCATATTTGCCGTTAAAATAATAATAATAATAAAAAAAACCTCTCACGATAGGCGAGGTCCGGACCTCGGTAGCCTCAAATGTAACTACGGCCATGGCTGAATGCTAGGTGCTGGAGCTTTAGCGTGACGTAAACTCAACATTAACATAAGGTCAGGGGCCACTAGACTGACTCGGACCGGCGATCTGATGCTGGCTTTGGCTAAATATCAATAGCTGTGTCTTTAAAGACCCAGCAAACTGGCAATGCAGTACAACCGGAAATGGTGTGGTAGCAATGGCGCCGCCCCTGCAATCATGGTTAGTAAGGTGGATAAACACTAGCGCAAACATTCGGCAGAGTTAAACATAAACAAGGTTCACAAATCTCAAATGCAGTGCTGGAAAACAAACTGTTTCATACCACACACACACACACACACACACACACACACACACACACACACACACACACACACACACACACACACCGCCTTCAAGCTTCTCACAGGTCTCCAGTGTCCCTTATTGCAGGTAACCTAAACCCTACTCACACAACCCCCACAATCCCCGTCCTGACACACACACACACACACACACACACACACACACACACACACACACACACACACACACACACACACACACACACACACACACACACACACACACACACACACACACACACACACACACACACACACACACTGCTGACATCATGGGTATTTCTACGGGCTGATGTGGGGCTGATCAAGTGTGTCCGTAACCTCCACTGCAACATACTGCCCCCCCCTCCCATACACACACACACACACACACACACACACACACACACACACACACACACACACACACACACACACACACACACACACACACACACACACACACGCGCACATACCGCGTGGGCTTGAACGTACAGAGAGAGATGAAAAAAGGCAAGGATACTGAGAGTCATAGAGGTAGAGGGGATGGAGAGAGAGAGAGAGAAAGAGAGAGAGAGAGAGAGAGAGAGAGAGAGAGAGAGAGAGAGAGAGAGAGAGAGAGAGAGAGAGAGAGATAATTGCTGAAAAGAATAATCAATTAGAGTTCCAGTGATCTGCTGCTGCTGTTACCAGGCTGCTGCTCCACACGGGCCTGGACCTCATTACCCTTCGATTGGGACTGGAGCACACACCCTCCACGCACACTATTGCAGTGCACACACAGCACAGCACTGAGCATAGCACAGCGCAGTGCTCACACAACACAGCACAACACAGCACGGGAACATACAGCACCATACCGCACAGTACAACACATTGTCTATGGTACACACAGGCATTGCATTGCATTGCATTACATTTAGCTGACGCTGTTATCCAAAGCGACTTACAGATATAACAGGGTATTGGTTACAGTCCCTGGAGCAGTATGGGGATAGGTGCCTTGATCAAGGGCACTTCAGCCATTGAGGGAGCCTACTATATTATATTATAAGAATTAGCTGAGGCTTTTACCCAGATTGACCGACAGTTTGTTAGGTACAGTGTGTTGGCTACAGTCTATGAACCAATGTTAGGATGGATGCATTTAGGCACTTGGTCAATGGATGATATGGGATCCAAACCAGCAACCTCCCAGTCCCATGACTAACTCCCAAACCAGGCTACAGCTGCCCCACACATAATATATGTCCTCCAACTTGATCTGGCAAATGTGCATGCTCTCAGTTTGAGCGATACACCCTGTTTTGTTCTTGTGCGTGCGTGCGTGCATGCGTGTGTGTGTGTGTGTGGATGTGTGTGTGTGAATTACAGTGGGATACTGGAAGAGGCAAATGCGGACCAGAGATGAGTTGATGTCTTGGGCAGGCTGTGTACACAAGCTATGATTAGATATTAGCAAAACCATAAAATCTCATTAGTGTGTGTGTGTGGGTGTGTGCGTGTGCGTGTGTGTGCGTGCGACACCCCATGTGGACTCCCTTACTTGAGTCCCAGGCTACTCCTGTCTGATGTGCAGTGGATCCCAACTGGCTTGGCTATCCTAGTGGGATCTAGTTTTAACTGGCCTGGCTATGTCCTAGTCAGGTCTAGTCCTGGAGCCCTCTATTCCAGCGATTCCCAACATGTGGGATCCCAACTGCGAGCTAACATCACATGTAAAATGGGTTTATTTTCAAAGAAGAGTGCCTGGGCATTTTGCCTACTTTCGTGCGATCTTCCACCGTACGTCATAGCCAAAGAGCACCTCCTATTAGTAGCCAACTGTTCACCATCTGAATGCCACATCCCTTAGATCCCAACTGTATTCTATCCAGGGGTGCGTTTCCTACTAAGGCTTTCGAGGAATGGGGTCTAGATCCAGAGCAGACCCACTTTCACGCACGACCACAACCTATACCTATACAGTAG
>NC_085880.1:23082956-23087956 GCF_034702125.1 Engraulis encrasicolus
AATCCCATTCATTCCTATGAGAGACATAAAACCCTGTATCTCCCTTAAATGCCACTCCAGGGGGATCATTTTTCGCTCAACTAGTAGGTCCCCTTGCTCTCCAACTTACCAGGGTGGTGATTTTTTGTGGTGATGTTTTATTTTAGAGAGATATTAAAAGTTAAATTGACCAATGAGCATCAGAACATGGTTTGATTGACAGTTAGAAGTCGTTAGTCTGGTTGCGCGTTCCGAACATTGACAGTAGATGGTTCCGAACCAGCTCGTCTCTAGGGAAACACACTCAGTGACGTGAGTACTGCGTCATTGGGAAACCCCACAGGGGTATAAATATGCTCGCTGGAAGATTATCCCTCCCCCTTGTTTTTGAAAGCTGTCATTGTCGGCTGTCAAACACTCTGACCGGTCTTGGTTGCAGTTCGGATTCATTTAATCTCATCTTCACTTGTTTTATTGTTCTATATTTGTTCCATATTTTATACAGAAATGCCTTCGTGTTGTGCTTTTGGTTGTACTAATCGGCCTTCTGTTGAGAGCTCTGTGCAGTTTTTTCGGTAAGTATAGCCTATTCCTAATGTCAAGATCATGCTAGCTTTGCCAGTAGCCACCACCACAGCAAGTTACCTCGGTTTATTATCGTGCTTAAGTGTTTTGGCCGCTGTCGATGTGTATACAATAAACAATATGCTGTTGCCTGTATGCTTATTATGAGGTCGTTTCTTAGTATCGGTGTTGAGTGAAGACACTGGCAACATAACCTGCAGTACTGCTAGCGCGACTAGTAGCCTATTCTTTGTGTGTCGTCAGTTAAGTATGTACAGGTTATGTTATTTGTGGTCATTTGTGTGAAGATTACGTTATTTATGTTGTTTAGTAGTGTTCCAAATCAGCAAGCAAACCGGCCAGATGCTGGAGAAAGTGCTGTTTGGCTAGGCGGCAATTTTACCTCAGGCAACATTCAAGACGCTATCGCTGATTAATCTTGTGATTCTAAATGGTGGCGGCATAAATTTCCTTTTATCGGGCATGGTTTCGTTTCTATGTGAACTATTGCTTTTGCTGACCGTTTTTAAACCGCTGTAAGGTTAATAGATTTGTCACCTATCGTATGATTTACCTCAGAGTACAACATAGCTTTTAAAGCAACCTATTTCTAGGTGTATAATCACTGAGCATATTCAGCTCGCTCTGTAGTTTCGGATTCTTTGTGTACCGGTATCTGATCTAGTGCCCATCAGGCTACTTGTTGAATTGTACATGTTTTAAATTGCTACGACATTTGCTGCGAATACATTTTTTTTGCCGCCTGGTGGGAAGTAATACAGCGACGCGTAGAGCTCTAGAGCTAGTCCTTGTTTTAGATGTTTATCACTCATTTCACAAGTGTTGTCCAATTTACAGCAGTAGTCTGTCATTATTCGCTTATTGACAGCCTTCTCAGACATAGTAAGACATGCTGCAATGTCAAGGTTTGTCAGTAGATGTCGTCAGTGTGTTGTCTACAATCAGTCTATGTTAAAAAAAAATAAAATAAAAAAGTTTGATAACTATTGGTCTATGACAACCATGATTTCTGTGGTAATTATTGTTTTTAGTCTAGTCTTTACAATTTATACTACTCTACTTATATCATGTGAATATGTGTCTGAAATAAGATATGAGGATACATTTTCTATTGTACATTATATGTGCATATAAATTGTAAAAGCATATATTAACGTGAATAATTTACAATTATTAATGTTTATGCATTTACATTACTATGTGTTTATGTCTGTCTCCCCAGTTTTCCTTCAGGTGATCACAATGCCAAGAGGAGAAAACAGTGGATAGCGAAGATCAGGCGACAGAACTGGGAGCCCATCCCATCATCTCGTGTGTGCAGTGAGCATTTTGAAGCAGATGCGTTTACAACACAGGAAGGGCGCCGCCGTCTGAAGACCAAGGCAGTACCTACGATCTTCACCTTGCCTGAGCATATGCAAGTAACACCTGCCAGGGTGAGATCATCACAGGTAAGTATTGCTGCTGTGGCATCACAGGTAAGTATTGCTGCTGTGGCATCACAGGTAAGTATTGCTGCTGTGGCTGTTCCTGAGGTAAGTATCCCAACAGAGCATAGCTCAAATTCTGTGCGGTCATTAAAGCGAAAAAATGACTACCTTATGAAAAAATTGAGGATGTATAGGAAAAAGTTGAGGCTCGAGCAACAGAGAACCAGGCGGCTTAAGAGAAGAATCACCTCTCTTAAAAGGGTGACTTCGGAGCTCAGAAATGCGATGCAGTTTTTTATTATTACTATTATTATTATTATTATTATTATTATCATGACAAGGACCTACACCACTAATACTTGTCTTTCTCTGGTGGTGGTGGGAGTGCTGGAAAGGGGGATTCTCCTTCCTAATCTCCCACCACCACTTTTGTCAGGGGCCACTGCGGTCACCCACAAACATCTGAGGAGGAGCCGCCACCATTGTCACCACCTGGACCAAGGACCCTGTGCTGCGGTCACCCACACACATCTGAGGAGGAGGCGCCACCATTGTCACCACCTGGACCAAGGACCTGTGCTGCGGTCACCCACACACATCTGAGGAGGAGGCGCCACCATTGTCACCACCTGGACCAAGGACCTGTGCTGCGGTCACCCACACACATCTGAGGAGGAGGCGCCACCAAGGTGTTGTGCAGGACCACTGCTGTCCACGTTACTCCGTATGTTACGTAGTGTTCTTATGTATCACAGTGTATACTATTGAAAAGCAAAAAAAATCCTCGCACACTGGCATAGCACATCATAGTGTTGTATGTAATGGTACATACATTTATGGATTATTACTCTTATACGTTTTGTTTATAGTACACTCAATTTTAAAAGATTGTGCCAGCGCATTCACATGTGTGCAGACCTGTGGCCCAATGTTATGTACATGTATTTTTTTGTAGTTCGTGTATGACATGGATCCTGTTCTCATCTTTCATGTTCATTTGCATTATTATTATTTTTTTCTACAGCTCAAGATGTGTAGTCATCCACACCTGAGAAGGGGCCCAGCACCTCCTAGGATCTGCTCTCCACAACTATCTTCACACCACTTCATTGTTTTAACAAGCTTAATAAATGATAAAATATGACTGCCCATACTTTTTGTTTCCTAATTATTTTGCAATACTGGTTAACACGGTCTTAACACACTGTAACTGTCAGTTTAAATTAATGAACAGAAGAATCTCAAGTACTGGTAATGCATCGCTTTAGAAGCTTCTGGGGAAAAGTTAAATCTTTGTTTGCATATTTATAAAGCTGTACATATGTAAAAAGAAGTGTTTTCTGAATCCTGTTGAAAGCAAAAGTCTGAAATGACTGTGTTGACTGAATGAGAGCAACTAACATCTCCGTGACTGCCTCGACGTCGATGGGGCCTGGGAAACAACCTTCAGGTTTGTGAAGATGACAGCTGTGAAACGGAAAGGTTTAGATTCGTCATTTGTAAATGGCAAAGCATTCAACGGGAGTTATTTATGTGTTGCAGGAATGGGTGTAATTCTTGGTGTGGGTGGTGGACAGAGGTGTTGAAAGTAAAGGCATAAAATAAACAAATATCTTTCCGTGACACCAGTAACTTATTCGAGTACAGAGTAGGCCTCAGTCTGTATGTACTTGTCCTCCGATCAGCTAGTTTGTGGTGGGTCCTCCTTGTTGGGGTTTCAGAATCAACACGGTCTGGCTATGTCTGTCTATCCCATCAGTTGCAATGGCGAAAAAGGTGCAACAGCCAATGTGCTAGTGTACTTGCAAAACATAACTTGTACGTTTACTTGTGATGTGGGTGTCACCAGAGGTAAACGTGTCCCCACCACTTTTTCCCACAAACATATTTCAAGAATAGCATACACAAACAATATGCCATAGCGATGTCTCCACCACTTGTAAAGACACTACACTTTAGCAGAAATTAAGTCTCCCAACTTCGGACTGGCACATGCTAGCCACTAGCTAATATGGTGTACGGTCAGTCAATGTGTACGGTATATTGTACTGTTTACAAACTAACTCCAAGACTACATCCAGCCCTTGAACACTATTACATGAATATTATATTTTCCATCCTTGTCGATCGCCAGATTCACTCATGAGATGTATAGGGTGGTACTGTTACATTCGAGGGTTTCGTTGTTTATTAATACTACCAGCAACCAAGCCCCGAGCATTGTGCGAAGTCTCATAACAAAGATTATGATGTCACAATCGTCTCCCCGGCCCGTAGAGGGGCGGGACATGATTTGAATTTAGCGTTGTCTGATTGGGTGTTTTGTTGTCCAATCAGCACCTGCGTTTGGCGTTGCTAAGGTGGAATGTAAGTTGGAATGTCCCCAAATCTGGCTTCAAAGCGTTGAATGGCAAATAGCGTTGGTTTGGCGTCCATTCTATTTACTGTCAATGAGCCCACCTCATCTATCCATGAGACCGTGAAAATCAGAATAATTTACGGTATCAACGAATGAGCCAATCAGGATCAGGATCTCAGCTGCGTCACAGGTTCAACATGAGTGGCTGAAGTGGCATGTCAGTTAAGATGAGGACAGGCTGTTAATCCAATCCCATGCAAGGATCATCATTCAAGGAGCATCAGTCAAAAACGTGATGGTCGTGAGGAGCTCCCAGATGGTATTGTGAAGACGAACGCAAAAAACATACCAGCTGGCAGCCCACCAGTCAGGTGCACAAAGTGTCCTTAATCTGTTAAAAACCGTATTTATAAATTTCTGTTACCAGAATGGCAATGACCAAGTCGCAGTGCATTATTAAAGTCTCTGTGTTATGTCATGGTAGTGTAGTACTATGGTAGATAGGCTAACTTTTCAGTGACACTGGTGGAACGCTGTGCATTATGGGGCTACCCAAGGAACGCTTAGCCCCTCCACCTACTTTTTATAGTCCTTAGTAGGAACCCAATCATGAGCGAGTGTGCTCATGGAGGGAGCCAAAAAAGGTA
>NC_085880.1:23092956-23117956 GCF_034702125.1 Engraulis encrasicolus
AACTAAGTAATTATGAATGATTAAACTTACAATCTTTTGTGACCTCAACTGCTGTATATACTCATTATAATGTAAAAGTTTAAGTTAAATGTACTTAAGTCCAAATTGATTAAACCTACCATCTTCCACAGTAGTAACTGTTTACTGTGGCCACACCACAGTTAGTTACTGTCACCCTACCCACACTACCATGATCCCGCCCCTCCATTCATCACCACAAAAGAGGTAGCTACCATGTTATTGTGGCACCTCCCATTCCTCACCATGACTGAGACAACTGTGGCATGGAACCAGTCCATCACACTGCTCTCTTGTATTAATAGACCAAACTATCCATAACCACTGAGAAATTCAAGTTTCTGCAATATGTGCAATATTATTACCATTTAATTATTATAATCTCCTAGATGATAGTACATTAACCAGTGTGCATAGAATACTCTAGTTGAGCATAATTAGACAATCCTGAAATGTCAAGTAAGCAACACACCAAAAAGGATACCTGCTACCACAATACTCACTACCAACTAAATACCTAGCCAGCCAACAAACCAGTCCACCAGCCAACCAAAAGAGTCAGTTGTCAGCTAGCCAGCCAAAGAGCCGGCTAACCAACTAACACTCAGTTAGTCAGCCAACTAACCAACAAACAAGTCAGTTGTATGGCTAGCCAGCTAACAAACCAGCCATACAGTCAACCAAAAGAGTCAGTTAGCCAGCCAACCAGCTGGCCAACAAACAGTCAGTTGGTCGGTCAGTTAGCTCACTAACCAACAAGCCGGACAGAGAGCCAGCGAACCAGTCATTTAGGCAAGCAACTCAAGCATTGTGACAGTCTGAGTTTTTATAGAGGTGAAAGTTAACCATGTGACCAGAGTAATCAGGCATGTGGCAGCTGCAGGTAGTAATTCAATGAACTTGTAACAGTCCTATGTACTCAAGTGAGGGCAGGTACTAATTGACAGGTTGATTGGGCACTACCATTGTTCCTGGTTGATGGTAGGCAATGTCAATTATGTCATGCAGCATTTGACTTTCAATTGTGCAATGGCACTTCACAAGATAGCCTAATTTTACTAGGTGGCAATATTCTGATTTAAAATTGGATGCTGCAGCGTGGCCATATTGTCAGTTGAAATTTGAAACGATCTGTTAACATGAAACACACTGCAGGAATACATTCAACTGCCCACATCTGGGTAGAGGCCAGTTGGTGCAGCCTGAAGAAAAAGAGGCGGGGTCATAACCAAAACTTATGAATTTAATCCATTCAACTAAAACATATTCATCTGAACAACTATTTCCTCAAATAAGTTGTCAATACTCAGTATTCTTCAGAAATGCCATCAAACTTCTATTTTTTAGTGCATTTTAATTAGTCTTGGTAAGTACATTTGATGTCTGGGTTTACAGTGTAGACATAAACTAAACACTAAATATGTCGTCTGCGTTTGTTACGTAACAAACTCATTTGCTGCTAACTAACTTCCTGTCACAGGTACAGCCCATGGACCCACAGGGGCGCCGCCAGGAATTTTGGGCCCTATGAAAGATTATAATTTTGGGCCTACTCAACGTTTTCCTTTACCTTTCTTTGCGCCTACTCCATGTGGTTAGTATCGCCGCCTGGGTCCGCGACGCAATTCCATGGCACTCACAGAGATGCTTTAGTGATGGGCCGGCAATATCTAACCTGCAGCTGTCTCGTCAAATCGCTGTTCATTTTCTGAATCCAAGTTTTCTGTCGGACTTAAACTGAACGTGACCAGATTGACGAGTTTGAAATGGTGCGCTGTCTATCAACACCATGCTGACATTAGTCTAATTTAGACGTCGGATAAGCATTAATTTCGTGCCAAGGGTTAAACTCTTATTGATGTTATGAGAACAAAACAATCTCTTGTCCAAGCCATTAGGCTTCTTCGTGTTGTTGCATTGTTATGTGAGGGATAATTGTAAAATAGGCACCGCTTGTAAAAAGCACCGCTCTCCTGCGCAAACATGATACTTCAATGGATGATGGATGGCAGCATCCCCAACGTAGGCTACAGGTTGTTTGTCAAATCTGCGTTAATTTCCCGCACATTAGTTTCAACTGATGCTGTCGGTTGCTTTCACATTTGCGACAATAAAGGTGGAGTTTTTCAATAGGCCTAGGAAATGTGCTAACGTGCTCTATTGGAGGCTAATCCAAGGATTCTTACCATTTGATAGCGATTGAAAAAGCAATGTCATTAAGTGAGCATACCTTGTTTCTTGGAGAAAATTAAAGTGACCACTGACCAGTTGCCTGCCTCTTCTGGCCCTCTCCTCTTTCTCCCGTCTTTCCTTAAGTTTTTGCCAACCTGCCTTCACTGTCACCACCAGCTCACCATCATGTGATTAACACATAGATTGTATATTACTAACATTCTATGGGTTAGCCCACGCCTAAGACCTCAGTCGCTCTGTAGAACATCTGCAGCCAGCATTTTTCGGATGCTGTCCGATTCAACGCCTTGCGCGCCAGATTGGACCGCACCAATTCGCAAGAGCTCAGGGGGAAGGGTAAATGACAATAGGCCTATAATAAAGAACTGACGAAAACGTTATGGGAATCGACAGTTGTGTGTTTAATAAGCCTATTTCCAATTACTATTTCTTTGTAATTATACATTTCTAAAAAAAAAGCAAGAATATATTATTAATATTTTATTATCCCATCCGCGGGCCGAGGGCCGTGCTGCGTTGGGCCGTTAGAATAAGTACCACCTTTCCCCCCCTAGCGGCACCCCTGAGAACCCAACTTCCCTTACTCCCTTACTTAACTCAGGGTGGCAGACTGGATCGGTCTCTCTCCCCCAGGCTCCACCTGTGTTGACTAATTTATCTCCCATCTCTGATGTAGTTCCAATTCTGTGTTTGTTTTTCCTTTACCTAAATCATTTTGCTTTGTAAATAGTATCTTGGTATTTTAAAATATAATATCCCTAGACTGAGTACCCTTTAGCAAGACACATAACACCCCACACTGATCCCTAGGACATTATAACCAATATCATGTATCCTGCAAGTCACTTTGGATAAACGCATCTCCTAAGTGTAATGTAATGTAAAGGGAGCTTTTACAATGTGCAGATATGTCTTATTAGCTTGACCCTCTGCGATAGGCTAGTGTTCTACCTTGTCCCTCTGTTCTACCTTGTCCCTCTGTAATAGTCTAGTGTTCCACCTTGGCCCTCTGTGATATTCTAGTGTTCTACCTTGGCCCTCTGTGATATTCTAGTGTTCTACCTTGGCCCGCTCTGATAGGCCGGTGGGGAAGGTTCCTCTGAGGCGTCTCATGTCAGGCAGGAAGCTCCGCCTCTTCCTCTTCTGCTGCTGATGAGCAGAGCTGGTCGTCACGATCACCTGACACACACACACACACACACACACACACACACACACACACACACACACACACACACACAGGGGTTATACAGAGTAAGTGTGTGCGTGTGTGTGTTGTCATGTTGGCACATCCATACTGGGAGAATGCTACAATCTGCACTACCGCCTACTGTGCTTTTCACAAGTGTGTGTGTGTGTGTGTGTGTGTGTGTGTGTGTGTGTGTGTGTGTGTGTGTGTGCGTCCGCTTGCGTGTGTGTGGTAGCCTCAGGCCTGTCGACAGGGGGGACAAAGGGGTATGTTGTCCCGGGCCCAGAGAGATAGGGGGCCCAAAATTGGGTCCCCATAACATTGTATGCATTGGGTAGGGGGCCCTTTCAGACGACTTTGTCCTGGGCCCAGCAAAAGCTGTCAGCAGCCCTGGGTAGCCTAGCCCCTGCAATAGCCCAGTGTGCTTTTCATTATCTAGTGAGAGACTTTTGTTTGTGTTCATGTTCATGTGTGTGTTTTGAAGTCGAAGCGCTTTTGAATCTGTTTACAGGAGCATAATAGTTTGAGCATGTTTGTGTGTGTATGGGGCTGTGAGTTTTTTCCCCCTCAAGTGAGTGTTTGTGTGCATGCCTGTGTTTGGGATTTTCTGTAAATGGTGTATGATTTCAGTGTGTGTGTGTGTGTGTGTGTGTGTGCGCGCACACACTGATATTTTGTGTGTGTGTGTGTGTGTGTGTGTGTGTGTGTGTGTGTGTGTGTGTGTGTGTGTGTGTGTGTGTTGTAACATAACTTAACTCGCCATGTGGGGACCCAAATGTACGATAGATGAGTAAAATTGTGTAGGGACAAAACTTGTGGCTCCCATGGTCGCCTGATCTCTGTGTGCACGCATGTGTGATCATGTGAATAAGCGTGTATAGAGTAGTAGCAGTGGTGGTTTTGGGGGGTGTGATGTCTCTTGCTCTGCCATCCAGTCGCTCTAGGTACTCCCAGTCAAGATTGTTCTCCGTTGTGGTACCCAAGTGGTGGAACGGTCTCCCAGAGGCAGCAAGACTAAGCACATCTCTTGCAGCCTTCAAGAAACAACTAAAGACCTTCCTCTTTCGAGAGAATCTACTAGACTAATGCTTGAGCTGGCCTTGCCCCAGGGCAGACTCCTGGCATGATGTTTAGTTTAGTTTAGTTTGTGTGTGTGTGTTTGTGTGTGTGTGTACTCGTTATTTATTCTTTATAAAAATAAAAAATTAAAAAATATAAAAATAACCCCTCTTTGCAACTGCACTTGTTGTTCTGTATATCTCCTGTGTACTTTGTATTTGCTTGTGATGTTGGCTCAATTATGTCCTCTTTTGAAAGTCGCTTTGGTTATAAAGCGTCTGCCAAATGCAATGTAATAATAATAATGATGTTGGTAAGCACAAATTCTGTAACCAAGCCAAACTAGTGGGGTCTCCCGCAGATGAGATTTGTTAAATAAAAACGAATTTTGACCTCTTCAGACAGCTCCCTAGGCTTCTAAGTCATTCTACCACGTTCAGTAGAGTAGAGTAGAGCAACTTAATTGATCCCCAGGGGGAAATTAAGGTGTCAAGTATATCTTACATAAATACACTCACATAATGCCCACATGGACATTTCAAGACACATATAACACAGGTAGGGAGGGAAATAAAGACTACAGAAAAAAATCTAAAGGCAATTGTGCAAAAACATATTCTGTGAGTTGAGATAGACGATTAGCATGACCAAGAAAGAGTGTTGACAGGTAAGTTTATGATGTAGTATTGATGTAGAAGTTAGAGAACTAAGACATAAATAGTATTCAATAAAGAATATAAATCCTGGTAAGGTACATGAAAATGTGCAAAAAGTAAAGTGACCAACAAAAAAAGTAAAAAGTGTATTCCACACACACTTTCTGGTAGGCCTACAGCTCGACACAGTGCTACTCAGCCACCACTTTTTGCTTTTTGATTGGGCACGACACAGCTCAATCGAAAAGCAAAAAGTGGCGGTCGAGTCGCGCTGTGTCAAGCTGTAGGCCTACCAGAAAGTGGAAAACAGCCTTTAGTGTTCTTCTGTGTGTTGTTAAACAGTTGGCTGGGCAATGGGACAAATGACCTCCCTGCTGTCACCCTGTCCTGCTGGAGAGGGCACTGAGTTTGTGGCTAAACAGACTAAGCAGGTTAGAGAAGGTGGTGTGAAGGGGGTGTTTCTAATGGTCCATAATAGAGTGCAGTCTGTTCAGGGTTTTGTTCTCAGCTGTCGAAGTGAGAGTCTCCAGCTCCATACCCACCAATGAACCTGTCCTTCTTACCTATCCAAGCATCCCACATCTCTCTTCCTAATGCAGCCACCCCATTACGCCACAGCATAAAAGAGCACACTAGCCATGACTGACTTGCGGAACATAAGCAGTCTGTAAGTCAGTTGCAGACATTGAAGGACCTCAGCCTTCTGAGGAGGTAGAGCCTGATTTGGCCCTTCTTGTAGAGTGCAACTGAATTTGTGGACTAGTCCAGTTTATTGTCGAGGTGCATCCCTGTAAGTACTTTTAGGTGCAGACTGTCCCCACATTCTCTCCTTTAATAGAGACAGGCACCAAGGGAGGAATGGATCTCCTGAAGTCAACCACCATTTCCTTGGTTTTGGTGGTGTTCAGGTGCAACTGATTGGTTTGGCACCATATCCAACAAAGTCGTCTACAAAGTCGTATCCTCCACTCCCACAATCTCTTGTTAGGCGAACTGCAGGGGATCCAGTGAGTGCGTGGCATACCTGGGGTTTGAGAAGGTTACGCAGCAGCACACGTTCGAATGTTTTCATTAGGCGTGAGGTGAGGGCAACCGGTATGTAATCATTGAGTTCTTTGGGGTGTGTTTTCTTCTGACCTGGTATCAGGCATGATGTTTTTACACATGGTAGGGACCTTGCCTTCCTGCATACTAGTACTGAACAGGTGATGAACTGGCTCAGTGAATGCCTCAGCACATGTCTTTTGCAGTCTTGCACAGATGCCATCAGGGCTGCCTGACTTGGATTCAAGTCTTTTCAGTGCCCCTCTCACTTGGTCAGTAGTGATTGTCAGTGATGGGTGTGGTGGGCTGGGGTTTGGGAGGATGCGAGGGGTCGGTAGTCAGTAAATTCTTTCCAGTCGCAGAGGTGAGGGGTTGAGGCGGGGAATAGATGCAGGGGGGGTTGGTGAGCAGGTTGGTGAGCCTGCCATGTCCACCAATGGAGATGCTGTGGCAGTGTTGTGGGTGGTAAGAGATGGATACCATAGGCCAGGGATGGGGAACCTTTTTTATTCGAGGGGCCACTTCAAATTCCTTCAAGGGCTGTAAAAGTCCTAAAAGGGCCGTACTATGAACACAAACCAGGGTTTCTCCCTGCACTGGAGGCCTATATTAAAGGCAGCCACCTTTAAAACAGACCCCACCTTCTGTAGGTCCCCTGAATATAACTTAATTGTATTGCAAATGCAATTTCTAAGATTCCTGTAGGAAATATGTCATATTTCATGTGAAGCTACATAACATTCAAATTATACCGGGGGCTGGATGAAACTGGCTCCGTAAACGGCCCTCGAAACATAGGTTCCCCACCCCTGCCATAGACAGAGAGCTGGGGGATGGGGGGATGTAATGCCCATGTTCATGAAACAGGGTGGAGTGATACTGAGAGTGGGGGGTAGTGCAGGAGGGAGATGGGAGCCGGCTGAAAAGTGATTGTCAGGGTCAGAGTTGTTCAAGTGTAGGGGGGCTTTAGCGGTGACAAAGGAATTGGCTGCCCCTGTGCCAGCCTAACTGGTAATAGAACTGGTTTAGGTATCTGGCCATAGACAGGTCCTCTGCCATGCTTCTCTTCTTCCCAGACCTCCCAGCCCCGCCCTGCTGAACACGCCCTGGCAAGAGACAGTTTATCAATCGTGTTGCCGGTGCAAGTCAAATCAAGTCAGGTCAACTCTTTTACACTTTCTGAGCGTGGAAAAGCTGCTACACCGGTAAGTTACTTATTTTGTTACCACACTACATAAACAATTTAAAATAAAACAGTCCTAACACAAGACACTTCGTGCTCTGCAGGCTTAATTAGATCAATAAGGAAAATGTATAGAGTTTAGTTGGTGTTGTGTTGGAATGTTTGTACGAGACTGTCAGTGCATGAAATGTTTGTCAGTGTGTCTAACGACGTGTGCACCCGTGTTGAGACACTAAACAGCATAACGGAAACATTGTAAAATTCTGTATGCTAACACATGAATGTTCATAAGTAGCTCGATGGTACAGATCACAGCGAAGCCGCTTGTGAATTCAAAAGCGACTGCCTTAGCGGACGTGCTGGTCAGTCATGGCATCACACCTCTTATGTTGAATTATCGGTTGTATGTATTTAATATAATATAAAAATGTATCAACTGCATCCTTACCTTTATTTGCTTAAGTCTGACACACACTGGCGCTTGGGAAACTTAAATGAGGTAAGCACGACTCAGGAGTTTCTCTAACGGTTTCTCAACTCTTCAACCGTTGAATTGTGGCGGTCTTTTGGGTGGCCGTATGCACGTTTAATGTAGAATGTTGTCGTCCAGCTCTTCACCCGATGTTCAGATTGAAACATGCCATGACTCATCCATTAACAGTCAGCTCAATTTAATATGTCGAGGGAGGCCATAAATAACCCATAAATTAACCCAAATCTCCAGGTCAACCATAACGATGCCAAAGTTTTGTCAAAAGCCAATGGCGTGCCATAATAAATCCATAAATTGACAGATGTCTGCCCAACCAAAATCCAAAACACCTCCTAACCGGGATGCCTCCTTAGCATTGTCTTGCATTTTTGCTTCCACCTTCTTTCCATATGCCACCTTGGCCTCCTTCAGGATACCTTTGAGTTCACGCTGTACACCGCTCAGCGAGGTCAGCTCTATGTTCCCACAGCCCATTGGTCCCACAGCTTATTCCTACTACTCCATGTTCCCATATTATTATTATTTTTCAAACATAGGCCCTGTGTTCCACAACTCCATGTTCCCCTACATTTCTGAGTAAACTAAGAGGATGTGCCTTTCTCCCAACCATGGAACAAAGGGCCTAAATTTGAATAAATTCTTAGAAATGTGGGATCATGGAGCAGCAGGAATATGCTGTGGGACCATTGGGCTGTGGGACCAATGGGCCTAAAAATGTATGTTAGAAGTCTTAGGGATGTGGGACCAATGGGCTGCTCCCCTCCTCAGCTCTGTCAAGTTGCCCTCCTTAACAAAAGTTTCTTTGTCTTGTTGAGGAGTTGTTTGACATTTCTGGGTTTGTTATTGGGGTAGCAGCGAACGGTCTTGGATGGTGTAATGATGTCCATGCAGAAGTTGATCTAGTCTGTAGTGCATTCTGTGGCATCCTCCAGGTGCTGCGCGCATGCACGTCTGTTTGTCTGTAGGTGTGTGTGAGCATGAGTGTGTGGTAGCCCCTGGTGTGTGTGTGTGTGTGTGTGTGTGTGTGTGTGTGTGTGTGTGTGTGTGTGTGGTTAACTTACCTGGTCAGGGGGCCTGTGCTGGGTGCTGCCCGACTGTAGTGGCCCCATGAGGGGGATGCTGTCATAGCCGTTGCCCCCCTCTCGTGGAGCTCCCATGCCCTTCTTAATGCCAATACCACTACCAACCTTCACCATGATGCCCCTGCCTGTACACACACACACACACACACACACACACACACACACACACAATCACCAACTCATTATTAGCCTTCACCATGATTCCCCTGTTCAACACACACACACACACACACACACACACCAACCCATACCAGCCACCACCATAATGACCCCCCCCCCCCACACACACACACACACGCATGCACACGGACACAAACACACATGCACACATGCATGCGTACACACACAAACTACCACCACCAACACCAACAAACACACACCAACAGCTACACAACAACAACAATAACACACAGAACTTCTGAAATAATAACACAACTATGTTAACAATAACCCTCACTGTAGGCCACAAATAGCCACACACACACACACACACACCATTACACCAAGACAAACACAACATTACACGAAGGATAACATGATTACCCTGTTGAAAACATGCAGGCCCAGCCCTACTAAACAATAACACACAAGTCCTACTTAACTCACAACTCACAACAGTGATTACATGCAACAGCAACAATAACACACACCAAGCATCCTGATTCGATCACTACAACAATAACGTGTGCGCATGCACGCGCACACACACACACACACACACACACACACACACACAGTAAACTATACCCACACACCTTACAGACCACACAAGCCTGGTTTCAGTGTTAAAACACACAGGCACGGGCGCACACTGTGCCTGTAGAAGAAGGTCCTTGATACACTAGCCTATAGGCCTATATGGACTAGATTTGGCTTATTGTAGCCTACACAACCACACCTTTCTGAGACTACTCAGCCTAAAACAGAATATGCATTCAATGACAATAAAATAATCAAATCCAATAAGTTGTTCTATTCTATTCTATTTCTTCCCTTTTAGTCTTGTCCTTACCTAGTCTTACTGTCCCAGGAGTCCTATAGAGTTAATTATTATTCTTTACAAATAGGTCTACTATTATTGCTATAATTGTTATCAGTATTTATCCTACAATTTAACAGAATAAAAAGCTAGGATATTAAACATCCTATTTGTGGAGAAAACGCGCACTCCTTCTGCAGGAAAAAGACAAAATATCGAGCGGTGGCGGGAGAAGCAATTGAACGATTGGGGGCAATTTGTTTTAAACGAGCCTGCCTGCCTCACATTGTGTGTTCGTCCTCATCACCAAACTGAAGTGTATTGGTGGTTAGCCCACTTACTATAACCGCTCTGACTGCCCGCTGCCGAGGCGGCTGCCACACGTGCGCGCACGCACTCGACCTCTGTCAAATGTCTTGAATCGAGTTCTTACTTGGGAACTTCAGTCATGATGACTGCTATTCAGGATAATATCGGTGGAACTATACGCAAAGTGAGGACGATGGGTGGTGGGCAATTTTGTGTGCAGGTAGCCAATTAAAATCCGTATCCATTTCTATGAAGAACATTATCAAAATCACGTCATGCCACACGTGTTTATGTCATGCCACACGTGTTTATGTTATAAAAATTAGCTAGACATGAGCCACTTGTGTAGCTAGATCTAATATTACTCTTGCTGTGGTACCAGCCTCAACACCAGACGTTACACCGAAACCGACTCGATAGTGTGCTGCTTTAGCGCGGGCAACAGCTGAGGAATAACATAGGCGGGGAGCTCGAGCGAGATACAGCGGCATTCAGGGTGGGTGGGGGCTGCACGCGACGATGGCCGACCACAGCTGCGTCGATGACAAAATACATTTTGCAACTGTGTAGATCCGATATCTAAATTTACCCATTTGGAATCGCGTCGCTGAGAATTTGCGGCATTACAGAAAATTATGTCGCTATAAAAAAAGAAAAGAAAAAAGGCATTCTGTTTTTCTCCACGCCCGCTCGGCTGCATTCCCTCGCCTCTGTCGCCTCCCATGCAGCCTTTCGAAGACCAGTCTAGTCCTTCTTGGCAGAATGATGCCGGGACAAATAATGCAAAACACTGCATCTCACATAATTCTACCGCGTGCATGCGTCATACCAAACGCATTTTTATTCCCCAGTTGCGACTAATCTACTGCGTCAACATCACCAAACCTTGCTGAGCAGACAGACGCATAGGCTACAGGCTGTGATGGAATCTGATTTTGAAAACTAACGCAGCCAAAGGAGCTATGAAAGTCTGATAAATAGACATTTGAGTAGTTAATTTAGGTAAGGGCAAATTACTTACTGTAGGGTAGGCTAATTATCCGATGCTTGTTTGATTTGCGCCTTCGTAGGTCTCCTGTGCGCGCACGGGCTTTCTGATGCTGTCTGCTCCGGTTACCAAGGTGATGTCGTATATTTTGCAGATGCATGTATCCGTATTGGTTGCATCGTACTCTCTGTTACAGCAGCTACATTGGGATTTAGCGCCAAACACGGCATGGATATATCCATCTTCTGCTTATTGACTATAGGAGATGGGGTGCTTCACCCTGCAGCGCACACAGTTTAGTGCACACAATTCCGCAGTGAGAAACAATGTAAAAGAAAAAAAAAGATGTAGCCTAGTCGATAAATCTATAATTCTAAATGGGCCTCATCGCTGGTGCTTCTGTTGAGATATAATAATAAAACATCGGGTTCTCATCTCACTGCACGGGCACCAGAACAGCCTATTTTAAAGAGATTTCTTAACTGCAAAATTGGCCCAGACAATACACGACAATACACACGTGCAATTCCAGGCAATCGTGAGGATCATGATGGGGCGCATGACACATACCGGTAGGCCTACTTATGATTACAATGACAAAAAAACACCATTAGCGCAACACCAGATAAGGGCAAAGTCCAGCCGCGCCGGGCTAACCTAACCTTTGTTCACATTTATGATAGGAGAGACGCGCTATATTTACAGCAGAGCTGCTTGTCCTCATGTTATCACGGGAAACTTCGGAGACAACATGTTGAAGTGAGTATGACTGCATAATGGTTTCATTCCCATTGGAAAACAGAAATAAACTAGCCATTCTCCCTTGAACTGATTCAGAATAAACACATGGACCACTCACTGCCTTTGAAAAGACTACATTTAGGCCTACCTTTTAATGGTTTGCTAAAGCTATGTTGGTCTAGAATAACTGTTTATATAAGTTGCCAAGTTATGCCTTTTTTAATCCGCGGCAGCCTCTCAGCTGAATAACATTTATCGTCATTTTTTTGTGCACAGGTTTTCAGTTTTGGTTGGAATTTTGCTGCTGGTTCCGGGCGCGGCGTCAAAGCCACGCACTGCATGGGTAAGACCGGGGCTCCAGAGCCTTTTAAACTTATTTGCTGTTGCCATTGCGGTTATGGGAGAGGAGCCTTGCAAATTCAATAACTTTTTATTTTTGTTCTGTAACAATGAACTCAAATCAGGGCGACCGAGTTAGTGTCATTGTTGTTTTGAGTTTGGTGGACCACATTTGGTGTTTGTTTCTGTGAGTGACAAACGTGAAAAGACCAAAGGAGTTTTAAGAGCCAATTTGCTGATTTGTAAAAGGGAGTAATAAATGGTAATGACTAAATTGTTCTCTGACAAATTTGACAAGTATGCTATGATTTCCAACTGCTAAATTCCAATCAACATGGAGACGATTATCAAGGAAATCTGTTGGGAATCTGAATACTCGTGAAACTATTTGTCCTTGGCTTATCTAATTTTTATCACAGCCTAGACCTGCTATAAACTATAATTACAACTAGCGGTGAAGCCCTTGCCATGTTATTTCATAACCAGTGAGTGGACACACTGTTATTTATTAAACTGTTACTATGCTACATTAAATCCATGGAGTGTACATTATTCTGTGGGCTGGCTATTTAGTTATAAAATTCAAATCCACAAATGATCTCAACTGATCCTTTAAACCCATAATGTAAGGATTACTGACGGGTGTGTCAGAGTTTATGGGGATGTGTGTAATGTGTGAGTATGTCAACATTGATCAGGGTGTGTGCGTGTGTGTGTGTGTGTGTGTGTTTTTACAGGGTAAATTGGCTGATGCTGTAGTCCAGGAGACTATAATGTAAGTGTTTTGATGCTGTGATGTGACTGTCTTTGATTTCCTGGGATGCTCTATAATGTAATGTTCCCATGTGAGTGACTGGATGCTGAGATTTATGCTTCTGCAGAGGTGTCAAAAGTAAAAGTAAATTCAAGTATAGTTTGCGATTACACCAGTCAGTCCATTGTACCTAAAGAGGTAGATAGACTGTGTTATTACTGAAAAACAGTAAAAACTTAGGAAGAACCCATCACAAATTTGATCCAACCAACGCACTCTTTGCTGATCAAGTACAGTACACAGACAAGTACAGAACACAGTTACTCAGATAAGTTAAGTATATGTGTTGGAAGGAAACTGTTTCTATTTGTAACTTTTCCCTTTGACATCTCTGTGTTTCTAAAATGTGTTTTCTAAAACTCTGTATATGTGTAACCAGAAGGCCAAAACCAGTGCATTTTCAAAAATATCCATATAACAGCTTCTCAGAGACAGTAAACGGTACAGCCTCTGCCACACTGTACTCCATCACTATTCTCTATGATACACTCTGTGATATTATCTCTTATCTGAGAGGCGTTATTAAATCTTAAGGCTGCAGAGGAGGGATCTTGAATGCGGACACAGCTTCAACTTCTCTCAGTCTTTCACACACACATTGAGCAGCACTGACCAGTGTGTGTGTGTGCGTGTGGATGTGCGTGTGTGTATAGGTCTATAGATGATAGGCTGGCTCTGGGGCAAAAGTGGTACTAACTGGTGTGTGTGTGTGTGTGTGCGCGCGCGCAGGTCCATGGACGATGAGAAGCTGGCTCTGGGGCTGAAGGAGGTGGAGCCTCCTGAGGGGCTGGACGTGACGGACTTGGACATCGACGCGTCATCCCTCCTCTGGAAGGCCGTCATGGAGAGCCGCCGCCGTCACCACGCCAACGCGCCTGGCAACCAGCGGCAAGACGACAAGGCGGCAGCACCCGCCGCCGCCGCCGTGCCAGCACAGCCAGAGCCACAGCAGCCTGAGCAGCCCCGCTACCAGCAGGCCGAAGAGGACGAGGATGAGATGTACCACCGCTTCCCCGACCCCCAGCAGGCACAGCAACAGGAAGAGGACAGTGGCCCTGTGGAGGAACAGCAAGAGCAGGGCACCTGGGCACGCATCTACGACCAGGCAGAGGTGGACATGGATGACCTGTACCACGCAGACATGGGGCAGCCTGCGGCACAAGGGCAGGGGGAGGAAGAGGCTGGGCAGGGGGAGCAGCAGCAGCAGCAGGAGCAGGAGGGTGCCTGGGCACGCGTGCACAAGCTAGAAGAGGATGAGGATGCCCTGTACCATGCAGATAGGGGACAGTCGGCGGCACAAGGGCAGGGGGAGGAAGATGCTGGGCAGGGGCAGGAGCAGGAGGAGGAGGTTACCTGGGCACGCGTGTACGAGGACGAGGACGAGGATGACCTATACCATGCAGACAGAGGAGAGGTGGAGGTGCAGACTGGAGTGCAGCTGGAGATGGAGGACGTGAGGGAGTCTGGACAGAGGAGCCGCTCTGAACCCCCAGAGGACGAAGACGCCCTCTACCACAGATGAAGACGCCCTCTACCACAGATGAAGACGCCCTCTACCACAGATGAAGACGCCCTCTACCACAGATGAAGACGCCCTCTACCGTAGATAGGGCTACTGATCACCAGGGTTGCCAGATGTGTCTGATCATTTCCGCCGTAAAAAATGCTCAAAAACAGCTTGGAGGCACTAAATCCCACCTAATTTGAAGCAAATCGTAATGATTTCTATGGCCTACAGAAAAACCCATCCAATGCCCATTTTTGACCTTTTTTTTTTTTTTTGCTGCAGACGGCCATCCCAAGCAGCCCAATTGTGTGGTTATCAGCCCAATTTGGCAACAATGCTGATCACCTCTAAATGACCTCTGAACTAATAAACCTCTACATAGTGATGACCTCGAAACGACCTCTATAGATGTGAATTACCTCTAAATGACCTCTACATAGATGCTAACCACTTCTATACACAAAGTAATGACCTTTGTGAAGCTGTGACAACTGTTTACTACTTACGTGCTTCTGTGCCTTAATTCACCTCACCTATGGGCCCAAAATTAACTTTTTCCCCAATCACCAGCCAAACTGGCTAGATGGTGTTAATCTTACCAGCCAAAGACACACTCACCAAGGCAAAGCCATATAAAGTAGAATTAGAACTACTGTTACGAATGTAATTACAACAGTGGTAAGATGCTACTAAGTTGAAGCTATGTAGTACAATACTAATACTACAAGTGTAATAACATTTACAACAGTAGTTCTACTTTGTACAACTACTACACTAAATGGGTCAAACTGGCCAACTTTTTTTTTCCACCACCATTTGGCCAGTTGACGGGTTTTCATTTACAGACCTGCCTGTGAGTGTATCTGTGATTTGATGTCACCTGCATCCCATCTCTCAGGCTTCCTAAGGTGCCGTTTCCACGTAGCTGGATATTTTTATATGTGGATATTTTTTTATCCTGCTTGTATTGGTTTTGCATTGGTTTTGGCCTTCCGTTTCCACGTAGCAGATATTTAAAAATCCAGGTGCAGGAGAAAAAAATATCCTGTTTAGGGGTCTGAAACGCATTTGTTACAATGGAGGTTTTTTTTTTATCCACATGTCGCGTTTCCACCTAGCAGGAGAAAAAAATACCCTGCTAAAAAAATATCCTGCTACGTGGAAACAGCACCTTAGTGTCACCTCATCTCTATGAGGCTGCCTTAGTAGAGTAGTAGAGTAAATTATTGATCCCCAGGGGGAAATTAAGGAGATTAGTGTGGCCATTGAGCATTAAAGAGGGAGATTTGTATCTGTAAAAAAAATCTTTATTTATCATTTATGTCTGACATTCACAAATAAAAACTCAACAAATGTGTCAAACTCATCTCATCCATTATGTGTGCAAACATTTGTCCATCAATGACATACAATAAATCAAAACAAAATCATATAAAATCATAGGCTTAGAAATCATATCAGAAATAAACATTTTATGGTCCATCTAAGAAAAGACGTTATATCTACTCAACTCTTGGCACACTGATTTTGTGTGTGTGTGCATGTGTGTGCGCATGTATGGAGAGGCATCATGGGTGTTAGACTTGTGTGTGTGTGTGTGTGTGTGTGTGTGTGTGTGTGTGTGTGTGTAGCAGCTCATGAATGTCAAAGGGCTTCTGATAATATTTGGTGTCTGCTACTTTGGTGTCGCGGGGCCGTCCGCCCGCCACCGCCATCTGATCTGATCTGATCTGGGATCGGTTTCCTCAACCCCATCCCAAGCCAAGCGCCTCCCATGGATTCATACACATTCTTCACTTCCCCTCACCTCCCTACTTAACACACTCATTAATTCACTTCCCTTCTCGCTCCGTATCCCCCGCGGACAACACACACACACACACACACACACACACACACTGCGGGGCGATTACATCTAAACATGCGAGCGGGGAGTGTTTGGTTACAGCTACAGATCACTGTGTGATCCCACAACCACAAGATTTTTGACGCCCCGAACCCCCCACACACACTCCTATACAACAACCCCGCATCCTCCACACTCTTCAGAGTAGACACCCCCTTGACTGTGCAGTGTCCCCCGCCCATCATCTCCCACCCTTCATCTCCTCTCTCCTCGCTCACCCCTCTCCTCATCTCTCCTCTTCCTCGTCTACGCCTCTTCTCTGCCTCCCTTCTCCACACGTCTCCTCCTCCTCCTCCTCCTTCTCTCTGAACCCCCTCTCCACATGTTTTCTATCCCTGTCCCTCTCTTTCTCCTCTTCTACCCCCCTCCCACCTCTTCTCCTCTCATCTTCTACCCCCTCCCACCTCTTCTCCTTCCTCCATCTCTCTTCTCTCCTCTCCTCTTCCATTTCTTCTCCTTGTGCCACTCCATCTCCTCTCTCCCTCTCTGTCCTCCCCTCAGCACCAACCCCTTACTCCCTGTGTTGGTCCCGTTGTTTAGCTCTCTTGGTCTGCAGTGTGCATGTGTGTGTGTGTGTGTTTCCCCCTTGGCTGTTCCTGTACATGTGCTGTGTGTGAGTGAAGCAACGGGCTCCTCGGCAGAGGAGGAGGGAGATGGACAGCAGAGTAGTAGAGTGACATGGAGATGGACAGAGAGAGGGGGGGGGGGAGAGAGAGATGGGGGACAGAAAAAGGGAGAGAGAGAGAGCAAGAGAGGGAGAGGGAGTGACAGAAAGAGAGGAGAGAGCTCAAGAGAGAACATTAGAGGGATGTAGGCAGAGACAGAGAGAGAGAGAGAGAGAGGGGGGGGGGGTAGAGAGATGGAGGACAGAGAAATAGAGAAAGGAAGAGAGGGCAGAGTGCCCTTATCAGGAGTCGAGAGGATCAGCAGAGATCAGAGGCAGCGATGACTCCCTTCTTTATGATCAGGTTACCATACAGCGCAGTTTCCCTGAGAGAGAGAGAGAGAGAGAGAGAGAGAGAGAGAGAGAGAGAGAGAGAGAGAGAAGGGGGGGGGGCAGAGTTGTAGATGGAGAGAGGGGGAAAGAGAGAAAGACAAGTGCAAATGTATGACGTTATATTCAAGGCCACCTGAATAATTAAAAAAAGACTTTTCAAAGTTCAGAAAGAATTTATATTTTTACGCACTATGTTTTTTAAAAATAATTTCTTGATTTAATTGATAATTTATTATTGTTTCCAATTAAAAGGTGGAACTTCTTGCCATGAGATTTTTCACGAAGCATATTGCGCGTGCGCGCGCGCACACACACACACACACACACACACACTGTAAACTACAGTATGTCCAATAAATGATTGGGGTGACACGCATGAAGATCAGGTAATGTAAGCCAAGTATTAGAGCACATCCTTTTCTTCTCCGTGTATTCCTAGTACTTAGTTTTGACATTATTAACATAGCTTAGCATAATCAAATGGTATAATTAGCATCAAGCCACAAGTGATCACTGGACATGGTAATTAAACAGTCGTTTGTCACTGTGGTGAATGTTACATTCATTTTAAAGTTTATAAGTACATTTGATGAAGTTTTTTTTTTGGTACGATAGACTTCCATTGCTACGTTAAATATGGCTATACTGTCAAACTGGGCATTGCAAAAACTGAGATTATTTTACCAGGGCTTAACTACAGATAAACAATTTCCTGAAATAAGGTGGAGAATTCCTTTAATGTTTAACAGAATAATAATGACGCCACTCTAAATCTGTTGCCACCAATGATACGACTCTCTCTCTCTCTCTCTCTCTCTCTCTCTCTCTCTCTCTCTCTCTCTCTCTCTCTCTCGCACACGCACACACACACACATTATGCTGTAGTATGAGAGCAGTGTTAATAACTTCACTCTTACCCTGTTGCCACGACTGCAAAGGCTTTCTTGGCTCTCTCATAAAACGCAAATCTCTCCATGAACTCCAAACTGCCCTTTAGGAAGCGCACAACACAAACATATGTCAGATATAAACACACACACACACACACACACACACACACACACACACACACACACACACACATACACACACACACACACACACACTCAACATAACACAAAATTCTGATGACCATTCTAGGGGCTGTTGTAGAGGTGTGTGTGTGTGTGTGTGTGATTTCCCACCTGTGATCCGGCCTGTTCGAGCATGCTCATATAGGTGTTCCAGACGGGCACCTCCAGACCACGTGCTTTATCACTCTCCACCAGGTCCATCACCGCAGCCTAACACACACACACACACACACACACACACACACACACACACACACACACACACACGCTTGTAACTAAGGTCATCTTGGCACTAATTCGCCACCCAAGGCTTGAAACGGCCAGTCAAACTGCCAGTCAACCTACCAGTCATCGCTCCAGTCTAGGCATGGGAGGCACAGCACAATGCTGCTAAGTTATGGTCCAGGCTAACCGTAAAAATACACCGGCCGCGACATGAGCGAGGCGAGCGACGGAAGTAATTGACTTTGTACCGAGTCGCGCGACAAAAGCGACTCTTGAGACTAGAGGCGATTGGCGCGATGAGAGCGGCAGTTTGTAGTTGAACTTCTGGGAATGTTATGCAAATGAGCTATGACGCGGTTCGGCGACAAGCCGCCACAGCCAATGACTGTATAGAGGTCAGTGACCACAGCCAATGGGAATGTTGGAATGCTTGCGTTCTGCTTTTAACGGATATACTGTAGTCGCTTCAATAGCTCGTATCGCTCTTACTACACAGAAGCCATTCTCTGTTGCTTGAATCTCGTCGCGGCCGCTGTACTAGTTGGCACACAGCCGTGGCCTAGTGGTTAGGGAGGTGGTCTTAAGATATGCTGGTTGCAGGTTTGAATCACACCCTAACCCCTCTACTTTTCTGTATCGATGGCTTAAGTACCCTTGAGCAAGGCACCTGCCCCACATTACTCAAGGGACTGTAACCAATACCAAGTAAATACCTTCAAGTCACTTTGGATAAAAGGTCAGCTGAGAGTAATGTAATGTAATGTAAAAGACAGAGTGTGAGTATGTATGTGTGTTTGTTTGATAGGGAAGGAGAGTGATTATATAGATGATAAATGTACGTCTGCATGGGTGTAATACATTGTGTTGTAAGCTGTAGCCATACATGATACATCAGTATACCCACATCTGATTAAGCAACTTGAAATATTTGACAGAGCAGGGGGAGGGAGAGGGGGCGAGTGTGGAGGACCTCACCGGGCTCCTGACATAAGTGTCCAAGGGGAAGAGTTTCAGGGTAGCTTTCAACAGCTCTGGAATTTGTAGACCTGTTAAACAGAGAGAGAGAGAGAGAGAGAGAGAGAGAGAGAGAGAGAGAGAGATGGTCGGGCAAGGTAAGGCGCGTTTGTTTGTACAGTAGCCTATAGCGCATTTCACACGGTGGCAATTCAATGCGCAGTTGCGCATCACAAAAAAGGTCCAACGTACCGTCAGCCCTGATCTCCACTGGTCCGCATTTACACACAGACGACACGGGGAAATTCACATCGGCGAGGACTGGAGGCATCAGAGCATACAGTAAGTATAACACATCACAGTACAGTAGTAACAAAGTAATAATGAATATCCACTTCTGCACTTATCTGAGACTAACTACAGAGGAAAGAGACACCGCTGCCAATGCCAACATAATGACCTGATGTCACTGTGGTGTTGTTGGCCAAAGAGGAGGAAGATTAGAGTCAAGAGACAGAATAATAACGCATGCACGACTGGCACCAGACAAGAGTTCCAGAAAAATAACAATCGTGCGACCTAAAGTTACTTTGTTGCAGCTGCCTTCCTGCTGACGCTGCAGTTCGAAGCTAAAGTTAGCACGCTGGGTTTGGCTTTCTCTAAGCTTGCAAATTGTTTCTTTCAGGTTGCAGGGCTCCTTCGTAGTGCACGGTAGCCTACTTACCCAGTTCATCGCCATGGCCCATTTTAGCCAGAGCATAAAGCAGCTCCGGAGAGAGCAGCGCAGGTATCCCCTTCAACACGACCATGGCAGCAGCAGCACGAGCAGCAGAGCTGTCAACAACACATCCTGACAGCCACAAGCCGCGTGACCACGCTGTACCTCGATTGGTTGTCTAGGACAGTGACGTTTGCACTTTCGGAAGTAGTTAAATATTTTGTGGAACATGAAATATTACGCCTGGGCAAGAAGTTAAAGACTGACGCACACGGGCACGGATCCCACCTGACATAGCTGTTGCGAGATCCTAACTTGAATTACACATCAGAAGGCACCACTTTGTTTCCGTAAATAAACGTTCATGCCAGAACGTGTTGGAGATCAAAGCGCACGCACTTTCGCCCAAGGCCTATGCGCTCTGCTGACGCTGCTAAAGTAACATTTCCCTCATAATTTGGTGAAACGAACTTGCTTAGACAGACAGCAAGATTAGTCTATTCAATCAGGCTATAATAAGTCAATAGCCAACTGTGAGAGTGATAGGAACCATCAACAAGAGAAACTTCTCTGGAGAAATAAAAACTTTCCTCAAGCCATTTCCAAACATCTATCTAAATATTTTACCTACCTAAAAGATTGATTTTATTTTATTTATTTTATTTTTTAATGGAGACTACTTCGAAAATGCATACACGTCTGTCATACAAGTCATGAAGAAATGACTGAAGTTTGGCCTACATGGGCCTAAGTTTAATATAAATTCTGATTGAAAATGCTGAAATAAGGGCATGTGGGTGGAAGCCTAGAACATGTTATTATGATTTTAAAACGTGTTTGTCAGTGGCAGTTTATTTTTCACAATTAGTTTTTGTGGTTTCTGATTTGGCCTACAATTAGGCTATGTCAAGCGGGTTCATATAAAAAGGCAATACAATTTAAATGTTGTAGCCTACTACTCCGGAATTATTTGTAATTTATCAGAACTAATAGGCTATCTATACATTAAAGAAACGTCCACACAAAAGTGTACAAAAGCAGACTTACAAAATAACTAATGTGTAGGATAAATTGTGGCTTAAGAGTGCCATTAATTAGAGTGTTTTGGACGATATTATCCATGGAAATATCAAGAATGCCATACCTCCAATCACCATCACAAAACATCTAATTTAATGGTCGTTTCAGACACAAACATTGGACTTCGATTCAAAGGCATAACCCGGTCCTTTGAGGTGTCACCTATGCCAGGAATGCCAAATTGTGGATTTTTTCTATGATGAAAACCATTCGCCAACCCTTCCTCTCTGATGAGGAGATAGGCACTCTAAAGGCGCCCTGTGTAGCTTGAGTGCTGTTGCCAAACCAACGCCGGCCTCGGTGGAAACAGCCGCAGCGCGCGGGGACGTGCCGGTAGTGCTAATGGCATCTCTTCTCCTCTCCTCCTCGCGTCTTCTCTCCTCTCCCCTCTCCTCTTCTGTCTTCTTCTCCTGCGTGGTGATGATGGGGAGCGGCGCGGTTCATTTGCAGGAAATTTCCCTTTATTCGGCTCAATGGACGCACGGAGGCAGCTGCGCCAAAAAGTCAGAGAAAAGAATAAGGGGAGAGAGAGAGAGAGAGAGAGAGAGAGAGAGAGAGAGAGAGAGATGGGGGAAAAAAGAAAAGAATGTCGGAGGAGCCAGGACTGTCTGATCACTTTGAAAGCTCCTTTCTTGAGTCGGGGAGCCGTGCTGTGATTGCTTTGGTTCTGCTTTTTTAAATGAGTTTATCACGCTATGAGGGGCTGCGCCTGCCAAAATGTAACGTCTTGCCCTCTTTGTCTCCACAGAGCCCCTCAATTGGGTCTACATTTATTATTTTGACCTTTCGTTAGCAGGGGAGAAACTTCAAAGCGGAACCACTGTTTTGCTCTCCTCAAGGAACCTTTGTGCGCTCTCCGCGGTGAGAGGGAGCATTTTTTCTCTGCCTTTTCACAAGTTTTGTTCCGAGGGTTGGAAAGAAAGGCGGCCGCGGGAGGATGCCGAATGAAAATAAAAATCAATTAGGCCACGGACCTGTGACGATATAGTGAGGCGCCGTGTGAAGAGGCCGAGATCATAGAGCCAAAGTGTCTTGGAGTGATAGAAAAGGGGAATGAAAAAGGTCCACTATAATCAAATCCGCCATGGCCTTTTCTATTTACTGGCGCGCCTCCGCTAGAGTTTTGTCCAAAAGTAGGTATTGTAAAGCATTGTGGTGGCTCACCATTCTTTCCCACTCGGGATGCCGCCGTGGAATTTATTGGTGCAATTTATTTCACATTTTGATAGAATTGCTCGTTTGGTATTTAGTTAAAACGCACACGCTCAACTGCTGCATAGTTAGTCAGCGTTTTCCAGAAGCTCATACAGTGCAGGATTTTGTTTGAAGGAGCCTTCACATTGCAAACTCATGTATGGATTTCTTTCCCTAAAAATATTAAATGTCATTTAGCACAAGTTTTTTTTTTGTGGAAAATATATTGCTGTTGAACTTCCCGATAGAACAAGTCAGCATCATCTTACATTTCCCAACTGGTTAATATTAGAAGGAAAAAGACAGGAAAACAACTACAAAAAAACAAACGAAATAGCCTAATGAAAAATGTTCCATAGACTACTCAGTCATGTATTCCACTTGCATCAGTTTTTCAAACGTAACCAATGTATCCAAAGCGCAATTCAAACACCAAGGTGCCATCACGTTTGGAGGACGAACTCTAGGCCTACCTCAATTTGACTGGACCACAAATGAAAACATTATTTTTTTCATCATGTTTAAATCTATTTAATAATATGGGAGCAAAACAACAAAGTGGTAAACTAAAAACTAAGTGAGGTGAATAAAAAAAAGTCAGCCCTTTGCATGCTTCCAAACGTCAGTGAATTGTTTGATGCCCCCCTTGGCGTCAACTACAGAGTAATCGAGTGTTTTCTGTAAAGGGGCAAAGTGAGTGTTGTCTGCGGATAATGAGTACACAGACTACACACTACACTACATACACAGGTCTATCATGAACGGGACAAGAACATTCCGGTGGTCACGGCTGTGCGTAAAGACGATAGCATAGCGACATCTAGTGGTGGGCATGTAGGCTAACGACTCAACAAACTTCCCACAAAGGAAGCGCCTTCACCATTTCTGTCACATTCCAAATGTAATGACTGTTCTTCTTGACCAGGGGTAATGTGATTGGTCTGTGATAAGCACTATTGTGTTTTCATTGCATTGTGTTATTGTCATATTACTTTATGTGTCAGAGAAGAGAGATATTACTCTCTGGGTATCCCTATGCCCTGCCCTGGTACTTTTGAACAGTATTTTTTGTGAACAATGCTGAGCAAAATCAATTCATCAGTTCCAACGTAGGGCCACATATTCGAAAATGACGTTGTTTTAGCTGTCCAATTCAACCAGGTGATCATTCAACCCTGCCCAATCACCTGGCTGAATTGGAGATTTGGAACTGGATTGCAAATAATGGATCCATTTTGCTCATCACTGATCATGAAGGGTGAGACCAGCTAGCCTGTTTATCATCGACTATCAAATCTCTTCAAGACTGACCAAGAGCATAACAATTAACATTTCCCAAATGGCATGGTTGACCCGCCTCCCTCGGTTTGCTAATGGTTGTTTGCTCCCCGACAAAGTGGGAGGAATTCCAGATTTTTCGAGGGCTCAGAAAGTACTTGCATTGCTCTTGACCTGACTAGTAGCCACGCTTCACTTGTTGCGTCACTAGGGCAAGGGCTGGCTAGAAAGCAGCCAGTTGCACTGTTCACTATGCTCCACTGCCCTCGGTGTAGTAATCACACATCCCACAGTAAATCTAGCAACCTGGGGGCAGCTGTGGCCTAGTGGTTAGAGAGTTGGTCTTTCAATCTAGGGCTTGCAGGTTTGAATCCCCCCTGACCTCTCCCTACATCTCCATCCATGGCTGAAGTGCCCTTGAGCACACATTGCTCCAGGGACTGTAACCAATACCCAGAAAAATAATAACTGCAAGTCGCTTTGAATAAATGAAAGCGTCAGCTAAGTGTAATGTAATAACACCTAGAGAGTTGTACCAACTCTATGGAGCGTTAAATTAAACTCTTGAATTAAAACTGAGAAATGAGCTGCAATGAACAATACAATCCCACTGATGCTAGATTATAAACACAGAAATATTATTATAACTATATAGTATAGTATAATTATACTATTATAATAACTACTCTAAACACTTTTCTTAACTGCCTCGCTGACACTAGTGCTGTTCTTACGGCTAACCGCAATACATGCTTCAAATTTAAGTTCAGCATGATCTCCAACTGTCTTAGCGACTCCATACACTACTTGGGATGATGCTTTATTGTATCCGTGCAGGCATACACTGCTCTGTACTTGAACCTTCTATCGCGTGTGTGCACTGCGACTTTGCATGTTAACTCGTGCTCTACAACAGGTTAGGGTTAGCGCACGAGGCGTTGTAGAGCACAAGCTAACATGCTAAGTCGTTGCACCAAAACA
>NC_085880.1:23122956-23125456 GCF_034702125.1 Engraulis encrasicolus
CCACCTGCTATTCCTTTATCATTTGCAGTGTAAATGTGACTATTATATCGGGTTTTAGGCTGAAATAATGACCCACAGTCTCCATTTTTAACCCTTTAATGCGCCTGACTGGAAACCGGCAGATTGAAACAATGATACAAAATGGGTCATAACTTTGGATGTAAACATCATACAGAGAGATTAACACATTTCCCCATACAATGTTGACCCAATGAATGATATTAAGTTCTTGTCTTTGACATTTGACAACATTTGAACTGCATTTGTGGTCATAATTGGCAATGAAATGGCCATTCAAGTAGGCCTATCTTTTCATTCTTTCGGGTTATATTTATTTTTCAACACCTGCTCTTCATTCATAATTTACATTAAAAAGTGTATTAAGAGTATTACGCTGGAATAATGACCCACAGGGTTCATTTGTAACCCTTCAATGGACCTGAATGGAACCAACAGATTGCAACAATGATACAATTCATTGGGCAGTCATGGGTAAATTGGGCAGTCATGGGTAAGCAGTTAGAGCGTCAGACTTGTATCCCAAAGGTTGCCGGTTCAACTCCCGACCCGCCAGGTTGGTGGGGGTAATCAACCAGTGCTCTCCCACATCCTCCTCCATGACTGAGGTACCCTGAGCATGGACCTGTCCCGCGGCACTGCTCCCCAGGGGCGCCACTGAGGGCTGCTCCTTTGCACGGGTGAGGCATAAATGCAATTTCATTGTGTGCAGTGCTCACTTGTGTGCTGTGGAGTGCTGTGTCACAATGACAATGGGAGTTGGAGTTTCCCAATGGGCTTTCACTTTCTTTCTTTCAATGGAGGTTAACTTTTGAAGTAAACCACAGTACAGAGAAAAGGTAACCCATTTTCCCATACAATACTGACCCAAGGAATGCAATGGCCTTTTATCAACTTTTAAATGCGCTTCTGGACAAAAACTGCCTTTTTAAAAAGCCCAATCAATAGAAATTAAACTGTCATTCTATTTTGGAGGATCACAGCAGCAAGCAACCCATCCACAGTAGTGTTTTGTAGGTGCATGACTACCTGAATAATGCACTTGATCCACTTGATCCAAGTGACCAGATTTGTAAAGTTTGTCAGCCAAGAGTGTGTTTTACATTGGCATGTTTCTCTGTCCTGTACATTTGGCATAACAAGCCAAACAGATGTCTGCAGAAAAAGGTGAAAGACACATCTTCATGTTACAAATCACATGTGGAGGTTTTGCAATAAGAAAAAGGAAAGAATATACGCACACCACAGATGCTCCCTTGTCGTGAGACACCTGAGGTCGAGACGTTGTGTGAGCTTTTCACACGTTAAATCACGACAAGGGAGCTTCTGTGGTGTGCGGATAGTCTTTCCTTTTTTCTTGCGTGTTCTTTTATGTCCTGCACCCACGGCAATTGCTTTTTGGGATGTGCCTTTACCTCACATTTTTTTAAGGTTTTGCTAATAAGTCTTAAAGAAGTCTCCTTTGTTTCTTGAACCTCTGAATGATGATGGTGCTAGTTGGTTATTAAGTGGAAGATATATTTTGAAAATGAGATACTGTTTCAGTTTGAAACTCAATAACATAATCAAATGTATACTTTAAATGAGCAATGAGAAGCACCCAATAAAACTTGAAAGAATGAAAAAAGACTGCGTATATCAAAATGTGTTTCAATCTGTTCCAGTCAGGCGCATTAAAGGGTTAAAAATGGAGACTGTGGGTCCTTATTTCAGCCTAAACCCGATATAATAGTCACATGTACACTGCAAATGATAAAGGAAGAGCCGGTGGTGTACAAAAGACAATAAAATTCGAAAAAATGAAAAGATACTTGAGTGTACATATTTTAGGCCATTTTATTGCCGATTATGACCAAAAATGCAGTTCAAATGTTCTGAAATGTTAAAGACAACAACTTAATAGCATTCCTCAGGTTAATATTATATGGGAAAATGTGTTAATTTGTCTCTGTATGTAGTTTACTTCAAAAGTTATGACCCATTTTGTATCATTGTTTCAGTCTGTCGGGTTTCAGTCAGGCGCATTAAAGGGTCAAAAATGGAGACTGGGGGTCATAATTTCAGCTTAATACGCGGTATAATACTCACATTTACACTGCACATGATAAAGGAAGAGGAGGTGGTGAAAAAGAGACAACACTCAAACTCAAAAGAATTAAAAGATAGTTGAGTTGATTTTATTGCTGTTTCTGAGCAAATATGCTGTTTAAATGTTGTCAAAAGTCAAAAACAACAACTTAAATTCATTCCTCAGGTCAATATTGTATGGGAAAATGTGTTAATTTGTCTCTGTATGTAGTTTACCTCAAAAGTTATGACCTATTCTCTGTCATTGCTTCAATCTGTTGGGTTCCTGTCAGGTGCATTAAATGGTTAAAAAGGAAGGCCATGGGACATTATTTCAGCTTGGCACCTGGCAGATTCTGGAAGAAGACACTCTAAAGATACAAAAAAATCAGGTGGCGTAAAAAAAGCCGGGGGG